>NC_092046.1:90136511-90410485 GCF_003086295.3 Arachis hypogaea | reverse complement strand
TACCTTTGAGCAAATAAATTGTGATCGAAAAGTAGCTTCGTAAGTACTTAAGGAGTAGCTTAAGTCTGATTGGTGAAAAGCTTGATCAATTTATTTGAGTTGGTGTCTATTGGAAAGTAAAAGCTCCTTATAAATGCTTAGCAATTGGTTAAGCTCTTGGAAAAATACTAGTACAATAACACTTTTGTATATTGTCTTTAACTTTCGCAAAAAGATTCATTGTTGTTGCAATACTCAATTCACCCCCCCTCTTGAGTAATTGTGCATAGGTTCTACAAGTGGATCAGAGCTTAACCCTTTGAAAGACTTAACCGTTTAAGGGAAAAGATCATGGCAAGCACAGCTTTAACAACAACAACACTAGTGAAGGTAACTCAACCGCTAGACCTCCTCTTTTTAGCGGAACAAATTACTCTTATTGGAAAAATAAGATGAGAATTTGGATCCGTTCTCAAGATGTGAGAATTTGGAAAGTGATTGAGAATGGAAATCACATTCCAACAAAGACAACAAGCGCTAAAGAAGGAGAAGTCTCCGTCTCAAAGCAAGTACCGAAAGAGAAGATGAATATAGTGACGATGATTGGAAGAAAGTGGCAATGAATGATAAAGCCATCAACTTCATTCATTGTGCACTTAACGAGCATGATTATATGAAGATCTCTACATGTGAAACCGCTAAAGAGATTTGGGATAAACTCCAAATCACTTACGAAGGAACCGACCACGTTAAAGAATCAAAGGTATTTATGTGGTTCATGAATGGGAAAATTTTAAAATGAAAGATGAAGAGAGCATTGAAGAAGCTCTTGAAAGACTCTCCAAGATCTTCAACAACTAAGCATGCTTGGCACAAAATACAATGATAAACAAATTGTTACCAAGGTGTTACAAGCCTTACACCAAAATGGAACTCCAAAGTGAACGCCATTGTGGAAGGAAGGCT
Source organism: Arachis hypogaea (assembly GCF_003086295.3). NCBI lineage: Eukaryota > Viridiplantae > Streptophyta > Magnoliopsida > Fabales > Fabaceae > Arachis > Arachis hypogaea. The sequence continues at coordinate 90,409,540 of NC_092046.1, read as the reverse complement.
CTATGATCAACTTACATTTGATCAACTACGAGGTAATCTTCTCACCTATGAAATGACTATGCTAAATAGACAAAAAGGTGAAGAAAGCAAGAAGAAAAGTCTCGCCCTTAAAACAACATCACTACAAGAAGAGAGTGATGATAATGAAGAAGAAGGAGATGAAGAATTTGCACTCTTATTAAAAAGATTCAATAAGTTTGCAATGAAGAAAAACTTCAAGAGCAAAACAAAGGTACCAAAATGCTATGAGTGTGGAGAAGTTGGACACATTAAACCCAATTGTCCAAAACTTCAAAAGGAGGACAAAACCAAGAAATTTAAGAAGAAGGAGAAAGCATACATATCATGGGAGAACGAGGATGAATCCGACTCCGATGACGACGAGGTTGCAAATCTTTGCTTAATGGCAAGCGAAGAAAAGGTTAGTGATGACAACTCCACTTTTTTAATTTACAAGATGAATATGATGCCTTACTTGAGGTGTACACAAAACTTACCCAAGATTATTCTCTCCTAAAGAAAAAGAATATGGATCTTTTAAAACAAAATGAGATGTTGAAAAACGAGAATATCAATCTTGGAAAAGATAAGTGTAGCACAAGTAGTGATCCATACAAATCTTGTAAAATGCATGAAAATGAAATTACAAATCTTAAGAACACTTTAGCTAAGTTCAATGAATCTTCAAAGAACTTAGATAAAATGTTGAAAAACCAAAAGCATGTTCATAATAAGGAAGGTTTAGGTTTTGAAAAAGGAAAATTTAAAAATACTAAAACTCCTATTAGGCAACCGCAAGCCAAAAGGCAAGCATGTCTAAAAGGAATGAAGCCTTTAAACATCCTCCTCAACATGCTTCATTTAGAAATTATAATCACAATGCATATAAATCAAAAGATGTTGCATTTAGGAAACAACCTAGGCAACCATTTAGAAACATGCATAGGATGCATAATCCAAATGTCATATGTCATTATTGTAATAAAGTAGGTCATATAGCACCCGTATGCTTTACTAGAATTAAACATATAAACTTTCGTAGTCAAATACGAGATGGGCACCTGATGGGCATTAAGGACCCAAATTCACTTGGGTACCTAAATCCCAATTTTAATTGTTTTGTAGGTACGTGTTGGAGCTAAGGATACAAATTGGTATGTTGATAGTGGATGCTCCAAACACATGACCGGCGATGAATCAAAGTTCACCGCAATAGAGCCTACAAACGGAGGAAACGTGATCTATGGAGACAACAACACCGGCAAAGTAATCGGCGTTGGAAAAGTTGGTAAAAATTCTTCTACCTCCATAGATAATGTTATACTTGTCAAAGGTCTCAAACATAATCTCACTAGTGTTAGCCAACTTTGTGACAAAGGAAACTTAGTCACCTTTGATTCAAAATGTTGTTTGATAAAAAGGCAAGACACTAATGAAATTGTGCTAATTGGGCACCGTGTTGACAATGTATACATGATTAATCTAGATGAAGTTTCCTCAAATGATGTGAAATGCCTTGTTAGTAAAAATGATGAAACTTGGTTATGGCATCGTAGAGTAGCTCATGCTAACATGGACCATCTTAGCAAGTTGGTCTCTAAAGAGTTAGTAATTGGCTTACCAAAGCTACGTTTTGAAAAAGACGTCCTTTGCGACGCATGTCAAAAGGGAAAACAAGTAAAGGCCTCTTTTAAATCCAAAAACATTGTTTCAACAACAAGGCCATTACAACTTTTGCACATGGATTTATTTGGTCCTTCCAGGACTATGAGCTTTGGTGGCAATTACTATGCTTTAGTTATTGTTGATGATTACTCTCGATTTACATGGACCTTGTTCCTAGCAAACAAGAGTGATGCATTTCGAGCATTCAAAAGATTAGCCAAAGTTATTCAAAATGAAAAGAATTTGCATATATCATCTATTAGAAGTGATCATGGTGGAGAATTTGAAAACAATCTTTTTGAAACTTTTTGTGAAGAAAATGGCATTGAGCATAATTTTTCCTCTCCTAGAACACCACAACAAAATGGTGTGGTTGAAAGGAAAAATCGTCATTTAGAAGAAATGGCGAGAACTATGCTCAATGAGGCTAATATTCCTAAGTACTTTTGGGCGGATGCGGTTAGTACCGCGTGTTTTGTTATGAATAGGATTATCATTCGACCTATTCTTAAGAAAACACCGTACGAATTGTACAAAGGAAGAAAGCCAAATATTTCTCACCTTCACGTCTTTGGCTGTAAATGCTTTATTCTAAATAATGGAAAAGATAACTTAGGCAAATTTGATGCTAAGGCTGATGAAGGAATCTTCTTAGGCTACTCTTTAACTAGCAAAGCTTTTAGAGTATATAATAAACGCATCATGACTATGGAAGAAAGTATTCATGTCGCTTTTGATGAAACTAACCGTTGTTGTGCTAGAAAAGATTTTGATGAAAATGTAGAAAACTTTGATTCACTAAATTTGAATGGTGAAGACAAAGAAAAAGATTTAAATGAAGCCTCTACAAGCTCAACAAAGGATAGTGTTCAAGTTGAAGAAATTGAACCATCACAAGCACAAATAAATGCACTTCCAAAGGACTGGCGTACTTCAAAGGATCATCCTCTAGACAACGTCATTGGTGATGTTTCGAAAGGGGTAACAACTCGATCCACTTTTAGAAATTTACTTGCATATAGTGCTTTTGTTTCTCAAATTGAACCATCTACCATTGAGTCCGTAATTGATGATGAACATTGGGCTATGGCAATGCAAGAGGAGCTTAACCAATTCAAACGAAATGACGTTTGGGAATTGGTGCCTAAACCAAGTAATCAAACAATTGTAGGAACAAAATGGGTTTTTAAAAATAAACTCGATGAAAATGGTACAATTGTTAGAAACAAAGCTAGATTGGTAGCTAAAGGTTATAATCAAGAGGAAGGCATTGATTATGACGAAACTTATGCTCCCGTAGCTAGATTAGAAGCTATTAGGATGTTACTTGCTTTTGCATCCTCTTATAACTTCAAACTTTATCAAATGGATGTTAAGAGTGCCTTTCTTAATGGTTTCATTCAAGAAGAAGTATATGTTGAACAACCTCCCGGTTTTGAGGATTATGAAAATCCTAATCATGTTTTTAAACTCAAGAAAGCTCTTTATGGTCTTAAACAAGCTCCAAGAGCTTGGTATGAACGTTTGAGCAAGTTTTTAATAGAAAAGGGTTTTAGAAGAGGGAAGGTTGATACAACTTTATTTATCATGATTGAAAACAAAAATATCCTTTTGGTACAAGTTTACGTCGATGACATAATATTTGGTTCAACTAATGAATCACTTTGCAAGTTTTTCTCAAACCTCATGCAAAGTGAATTTGAAATGTCCATGATGGGTGAACTCAACTTCTTCCTTGGTCTTCAAATCAAACAAGGAAAAGAAGGAACTTTCGTTAGCCAAACCAAATATTGCAAGGAATTACTCAAAAGATTTGGAATGGACAATGCTAAGGCAATGGACACACCAATGAGCACTACTTGCTACCTTGACAAAGATGAACAAGGTAAAAACATAGATGTAAAGAAGTATAGAGGCATGATAGGATCATTACTTTATCTAACGGCAAGTAGGCCAGATATCATGTTTAGTGTATGCATGTGTGCGAGATACCAAGCTAATCCTAAGGAATCTCACTTAAGTGCGGTGAAAAGGATTATGAAGTATCTCATAGGAACATTAAATGTTGGATTGTGGTATCCGAAAGGATCCACTTGTGATTTGATTGGTTATTCCGATTCCGATTTTGCCGGTTGCAAATTGGATAGGAAAAGCACTAGCGGCACTTGTCACTTGCTAGGAAACTCTCTTGTTTCATGGCATAGTAAGAAACAAGTAAGTGTAGCCTTATCTACCGCCGAAGCCGAGTATGTAGCCGCCGGTAGTTGTTGCGCCCAAATTTTATGGATGAAACAACAACTTGTGGACTATGGACTCATGCTTGATCACATTCCTATCAAATGTGATAATACTAGTGCAATAAATTTAACCAAGAATCCGGTTCAACATTCAAGAACCAAGCATATTGAGATTAGACATCACTTCATAAGAGACCATGTTGAAAAGGGTGATGTGGTTATTGAATTTGTCAAAACTAGTAAACAACTAGCGGACATCTTCACTAAACCTTTATGTAAAGAAAGTTTTTTTAACATCCGAAATGAACTTGGTATCTTGGATTCTAATCTAATATGATTTGTTTGAATTCATTGTATTTATATTGCCATTTTTGTATCTCTTACTAACTTAAGCATTGGAGATATCCAATTAGCCATTATTTTGTAGGTTTATGAGTTGATGAATGAGTGATTAATCTTGAGGTAGATTGAAGAATTTGAAGATTATAAACAATGGAGGATCAACAAATTGAAGTTTATAATGGTTTAAGTGAGTATATACATGATGGAATTCAAAGGATTGAAGTAGAGCATGGTAGGCAACTTGAAGCACTTAATCGTCGTGTGTCTCGTGTAGATCATCGCACGGGTCGCTTGGATCGTCGTATTGATGACTTATATGAGCATTTCGGCATCCACCTACCGTATGAAGAGGATAATGATGATGATGAAGACCAAGATTGATTGTCTCCTCTTCATCAAGTCACTTTTTATTGCTTTATATTTATTTGATTATATGGATTGTTAAACTAACTCCTAGTAAGCTAAGGATTTCTATTATGGTTTAAATACTTTGATATTTCCTTCATAATTTTGTTTAATGATTAATGCTTGTATGCTTATTTGGTGAATAACTCAAAATAGGCTTGGTACCCCTATTTTAAGTTAATGTGCATGCTTTAATATATTTCACTTCTTTAGGGGGAATTATGCATGCTTGTTTTATATATAAAAAGAGGAAATCAAATTCTTTTTGAAAGGGGGAATATCTCATCCTTGAAATTAATAGAGAAATTGAACTTAAAAAATTCCTTGTTTTATGCATGCTTCTATGACACATTTCAAACTCCTTTCTTTTTGATAATGTCAAAAGGGGGAAGAGAAGTTTGAGGATATTTGAAATCTTGAACTTTTGAAAAAGAAGAAGTTTGAGGATTTGAAAAGAAGAAATAAGTTTGCGAAACAATGATTTCAAAAAGACTTCCGCTAAGCAAAAACTTCTTGATATCTAAATCGTTTTCTTTGATAAACGCCCTTTAAGGGAACAAATGCACATATTTAGGGGGAACTCCTGCAAAATTTTTTTTGTGAAGTCTTCTCCAAAGCTTTCTATAAAATAAAGTGCATTATTGTTGCTTTCAAAATCATTTATAAATGCATATCCTCAAAATTGGTTTGTCATTATCAAAAAGGGGGAAATTGTAAATCATGTTGCTTGTATGCGAAGTTTGTATTCGTAGGTTTTGGTGAATGACAAACCAACAAACGACATGAAAGACAAACCAACAAACAACTTGAATGAAAAAGCATGTTGAAAGATCAACCAACATTCAACGTTGAGGAATGAAGAGTTGAAAGCAACACAACAACAACAAGAAACTCAAGTCCACAACATTTGAAGACAAGTATAGTGTCTTAGGACTTAGGTAACTTCTTGTTAAGAACCAATTGCTAAATCTCTCAACACACACTCACAAAATGTTTTGATGCACATCTTGCAATTCGATGCTAGCCAAATGGTTTAAAAACTTGTTTTCAAAGGTACAAAAGCATAGGAATTGACTCCAACAAGTTTGAGATCAATCCTAAGCATTTTGAAGTGATTTTAAGCCATTCTTTAAGGTTTGCATCGATGCACACTCATCTTGCATTGATGCAAAGCATGCGACGACTTGTTGCATCGATGCAAAGATGTTTGCATCGATGCAACCTAGCTGAAAATTCAAATTTCAGCTTCAAAGACACATTTGCATCGATGCAAAGTGTTATGCATCGATGCAAATGATTCAAAAACATAAAAAACGGCTAGTTTTGACAAAACGGCTACATCCCATTAACTCCCCAACGTTTCTAAGGTTTGGGGAGTCTATAAATAGATGGATTGAAGCCTTATTTCATACACGTGAGTATTTGCAAACTATCTTGTTCATATTCTTTCATTCTACACATTTTTTAAGGTGTTATAATACACAATTTGAGAGAGCAATATCAATTGGTTCAATAGTGCTAAAATTGTAATCATACACTCTTCTAGAGAGTACTCATTTCGTCTCAACAATTCTTTGAGAATTGTTTTCTTGTACACTTTGTAAATTGGAGTGTGATCTCCAAGGTTGAGTCAAGAGTTATAAACACTATAGTCGGTGAGGGTACCAAAGAAGTATACTAAGTACTCAAGGCAAATCTTAGAGAAGGTATCTCTAAGTGGAGTAGGTTAGTATACGAGTGGTGATCATATACCATGAGGTGTTAGAAACTAAGGACTCGGATTGTAAAAGGTTTTGCGCGAGCACCTTGAAGCTTGGCAATAGTGGAACTTCTCAATAGCGATTGAGAAAGAAAGTGGACGTAGGACAAGGATTGTGCCGAACCACTCTAAATAGCGTTTGCATCTCTCCAAACTCATCTCTTCAATATTATTGTCTTTTACCTTTGAGCAAATAAATTGTGATCGAAAAGTAGCTTCGTAAGTACTTAAGGAATAGCTTAAGTCCGATTGGTGAAAAGCTTGATCAATTTATTTGAATTGGTGTCTATTGGAAAGTAAAAGCTCCTTTTAAATGCTTAGCAATTGAGTTAAGCTCTTGGAAAAATACTAGTACAATAACACTTTTGTATATTGTCTTTAACTTTCGCAAAAAGATTCATTGTTGTTGCAATACTCAATTCACCCCCCCTCTTGAGTAATTGTGCATAGGTTCTACAGCAACCGGTTTGAAGTTACTATAGACCGGGCCATCATGATCCATAGTATCATGATTGGGGAGGAAGTGGAAGTTCATGAGATTATACCTCAAGAACTCTACAAGGTGGCTGACAAGTCTTCTACTTTGGCAAGGTTAGCCTTTCCTCACCTCATTTGTCACCTCTGCAATTCGGCTGGAATTGACATAGAGGGAGACATCCTCATTGAAGAGGACAAGCCCATCACTAAAAAAAGGATGGAGCAAACAAGAGATCATGGACCTCAACAAGAGCATGAGGAAATTCCTCACCATGAAATCCCTGAGATACCTCAGGGGATGCACTTTCCTCCACAAAACTATTGGGAGCAAATCAACACCTCCCTAGGAGAATTAAGTTCCAACATGGGATAACTAAGGATGGAGCACCAAGAGCACTCCGTCATCCTCCATGAAATTAGAGAAGATCAAAGAGCTATGAGGAAGGAGCAACAAAGACAAGGAAGAGACATAGAGGAGCTCAAGAGCACCATTGGTTCTTCAAGAAGAGGAAGACGCCACCCTCACTAAGGTGGACCCGTTCCTTAATCTCCTTGTTCTTATTTTCCTATTTTTCATTTATTATGCTTCATGTTTATTTATGTTTGTATCTTTACTATATGTTCATTAGTGTCTAAGTGTCTATGTCTTAAAGCTATGAATGTCCTATGAGTCCATCACCTCTCTTAAATGAAAAATGTTTTAATTACAAAAGAACAAGAAGTACATGATTTCGAATTCATCCTTGAAACTAGTTTAATTATTTTGACGTGGTAACAATACTTTTTGTTTTCTGAATGAATGCTTGAACAGTGCATATGTCTTTTGAAATTGTTGTTTATGAATGTTAAATATGTTGGCTCTTGAATGAATGATGAAAAAGGAGACATGTTATTTGATAATCAGAAAAATCATAAAATTGATTCTCGAAGCAAGAAAAAGCAGTGAAGAACAAAGCTTGTAGAAAAAAAAAGAGAAGAAAAATGGCGAAACAAAAAAAAGAAAGAAAAAGAAAAAGCAAGTAGAAAAAGTCAAAAGCTCTTTAAACCAAAAGGCAAGAGCAAAAAGCCAATAACCCTTAAAACCAAAAGGCAAGGGTAATAAAAAGGATCCAAGGCTTTGAGCATCAGTGGATAGGAGGGCCTAAAGGAATAAAATCTTGCCCTAAGCGGCTAAACCAAGCTGTCCCTAACCATGTGCTTGTGGCGTGAAGGTGTTAAGCCAAAAGCTTGAGACTGAGCGGTTAAAGTTGAGGTCCAAAGCAAAAAAAGAGTGTGCTTAAGAACCCTGGACACCTCTAATTGGGGACTTTAGCAAAGCTGAGTCACAATCTGAAAAGGTTCACCAAGTTATGTGTCTGTGGCATTTATGTATCCAGTGGTAATACTGAAAAACAAAGTGCTTAGAGCCACGTCCAAGACTCATAAAGTAGCTGTGTTCAAGAATCAACGTACTGAACTAGGAGAATCAATAACACTATCTGAATTCTAAGTTCCTATAGATGCTAATCATTCTGAACTTCAAGGGATAAAGTGAGATGCCAAAACTATTCAAGAGGCAAAAAGCTACTAGTCCCGCTCATCTGATTGGAGCTAAGTTTCATTGATATTTTGGAATTTATAGTATGTTCTCTTCTTTTTATCCTAGCTGATTTTCAGTTGCTTGGGGATAAGCAACAATTTAAGTTTGGTGTTGTGATGAGCGGATAATTTATACGCTTTTGGCCATTGTATTTACATAGTTTTCAGTATGATTTAGCTAGTTTTTAGTATATTTTTATTAGTTTTTAAATAAAAATCACATTTCTGGAATTTACTATGAGTTTGTGTATTTTTCTGTGATTTCAAGTAATTTCTGGCTGAAATTGAGGGACTTGAGCAAAAATCAGATTCAGAGGTTGAAGGACTGCAGATGCTGTTGGATTCTGACCTCCCTACACTCAAAGTAGATTTTCTAGAGCTACAAGAGTCTAAATGGCACTCTCTTAATTGCGTTAGAAAGTAGACATCCAGGGCTTTCCAGTAATATATAATAGTCTATATTTTGCCCGAGTTTAGATGATGCAAACTGGCATTCAACGCCAGCTCTCTGCCCTATTCTGGAGTTAAACGCCAGAAACAGGTTGCAAAGCAGAATTAAATGCCAGAAACAGGTTACAAACTGGCGTTTAACTCCAAGGAAGACCTCTGCACATGAAAGCTTCAATGCTCAGCCCAAGCACACAACAAGTGGGCCCGGAAGTGGATTTCTGCATCATTTAGTCATTTCTGTAAACCCTAGTAACTAGTTTAGTATAAATAGAACTTTTTACTATTGTCTTTACATCTTTTGATTATCTTTTGATCCTTTGATCACGTTTTGGAGGCTGGCCTCTCGGCCATGCCTAGACCTTGTTCTGATCACGTTTCTACACACCATAGATTAAGGTGTGGAGCTCTGCTGTTCCTCATGAATTAATGCAAAGTACTATTGTTTTTCTATTCAATTCAAGCCTATTTCTTCTCTAAGATATCCATTCGCACACAAGAACATGATGAATGTGATGATTATGTGACGCTCATCATCATTCTCACTTATGAACGTGTGCCTGACAAACACTTCTGTTCTACATGCAAACAAGCTTGAATGTGTATCTCTTAGCATTCTGATCATGAGATCAGAGTCTTCGTGGTATAGGCTAGAACTATTGGCGGCCATTCTTGAGGTCCGGAAAGTCTAAACCTTGTCTGTGGTATTCCGAGTAGCATCCGGGAAGGGATGGCTGTGACGAGCTTCAATCTCACGAGTGCTGGGCGTAGTGATAGACGCAAAAGGATTACTGAATCCTATTCCAGTATGATCGAGAACCAACAGATGAATAGCCGTGCAGTGACAGCGCATCTTGGACCATTTTCACTGAGAGGATGGGAAGTAGCCATTGACAACGGTGATGCCCTACACAAAGCTTGCCATAGAAAGGAGTGGGAATGATTGGATGAAGACAGCAGGAAAGCAGAGGCTTAGGAGGAACGAAAGCATCTCTATACGCTTATCTGAAATTCTCACCAATGACTTACATAAGTATCTCTATCCCATTTTTATGTTTTATTTATCTTTTAATTATTAAAACTCTAGAACCATTTGAATCCGCCTGACTGAGATTTACAAGGTGACCATAGCTTGCTTCAAGCCGACAATCTCCGTGGGATCGACCCTTACTCACGTAAGGTTTATTACTTGGACGACTGATAAACCCATATTTTACGATATACTTTGTGCCTAATTTAAGTGATTTATTCAATCCTTCACTCACTTATTCATATAAATTGCATGGTTTTACTTTCCCTTCCTTATTATGTGATGTATGTGAAAAGCATGTTTCCTATGCTTTAAAAATAATTATTTTAATTACCCTTTACTTCCATTCGATGCCGTGATTTGTGTGTTGAGTAGTTTCAGATCTTCTAAGGCGGGAATGACTTAAAGGATGGAAAGGAAACATACAAAATTGGAAGGAAAGCATAAAACGGAGTTTTTGAAGAAACTGGCAGTGACGCAATCGCATGGACGACGCAGCCGCATGCCAACGCAAAATGGTAGTGACGCGACCGCGTTATTGACACGATCGCGCACCTTAAGCGAAACGCATATGACGCGGACGCATGACTGAAGCGACCTCGTGACAAGGAAAACTTCAGATGACGCCATCGCGTGACCCATGCCGATGCGTGACAGAGGCCACGCACCAGAAATTACAGAAAACGCTCCCAGCGATTTTTGAAGCCCTTTTTGGCCCAAATCCAAGTCCAGAAGGCACAGATCAGAGGTTATAAAGTGGGAGAATGCATCCATTCAAAGGAGAATCTCCAATTAGTTAGTATTCATGAATTAGATGTAGTTTTGAGGGAGAGGTTCTCTCCTCTCTCTTTTAGGATTTAGAATTAGGATTTCTTTTGCTTTAAGGATTATATCTTTTTATCAGGTTAAACATTCCTTTTTATTTATCTTCTCAATTTAGTTTATGAATTCTTCTATGTTACAGATTACTCTTTGAATTAATGTTATTTGAGGTATTTCAGTTTATTATTGCTCTCATTTATTTGTTACTGTTGCTTCCAATCTGAAGACATTTTTATTCCAGAAGATTTACTTTTTCCCTTTTGGTCTTAGTTAAGAATTCAGTAACTCAGGAGTTATCAAACTCAACGTGATCGATAATTGTTATATTTGCTAATTGAATTGAACTTCAATAATCCCAATCTTTTTCTAGGAATTAACTAGGATTTGAAGATCAAACTAATTAGTCACTTGACCTTTCTTTGCTTTAAGTAAAGGCTAACTAAGTGGAATTAAGATTCAATTTTCATCATCATTGATAAGGATAACTAGGATAGGACTTCCAATCTCTCATGCCTTGCCAAAAGTGTGTTTTACAGTTATTTATTTATTTTAAAGTCTTTTACTTATTTTAATTGCAATTTAAATTACTTGTTCCTCATCTTCAAAACCCCGATTTACAATCTTCATAACCAATAATAAGAACATACTTCCTTGCAGTTCCTTGAGAAGACGACCCGAGGTTTAAATACTTCGGTTATCAATTTTAAAGGGGTTTGTTACTTGTGACAACCAAAACGTTTGTAAGAAAGTTTGATTGCTTGGTTTAGTAACTATACTTGCAACGAGAGTTTACTATAACTTCTAAACCATCAATCTTCAGTTCTTTCAACGACCCAGTGCACTTGCTAGTTAGTTGTGCAAAGTTGTAACAAAGTGTGTGAATTACGTTCCGAGCACCAAGTTTTTGGCGCCATTGTTAAGGATCACAATTTCGTGCACCAACAATTAAAGGAGAATTTACAAAATCATGCTATTTCATTGGATAAATGGGAGAAAGGTTGACAAAAACCCTCTAAATTCAATACAAGATAAACCCTAAATATGGGGTTTATCAACCTCCCCACACTTAAACCAAGCATGTCCTCATGCTTAAACCAAGAGAAAGCAAAGAATATCAACATTTTTTCAATGGGGTCTAACTAAATGCACCTATCTATATGAATGCAACTAAATGCAAAATGATTCTACCTACTTGGTTAAAAATAAATCAATCTCCAAGATATACATGCACAAGTAGGGCTAAGGTCCAATGACGACTCATGAATCCTACCAATTCAAGTACAAAAATGAAGTTCAAGTAGGCTTGCAAGAAGAATGCTCATGAAAGCCGGGAATCAAGGAATTGAGCATCGAACCCTCACCGGAAGTGTTTGTACTCTAGTCGCTCAAGTGTATAGGGTTGATTCTCTCAATTCTCCCCTAATCATGGTTTCTAAGATTTGTTTTTCTTCTAACAATCAACATATATTTCATGCATGCTTACAAGTATCATGAGGTCTTTTCTTTAGGTTGTAATAGGGCTAGGGTCAAGGTAAGGATGCATATTTGGTCAAGTGAGCTTGAAATTTGAATCTTTGATAAGCTTAAACTTCCCACCTAACCTATGACATCCTATTTTTTTCACTTTTCAAAGCTAACCTAACAACCCATTTTTCTCACTTTTTCACATACTCAAGTATTCCTTTTCATTTCACAGCACTTATGCATTGACCCTTATTGAGCTTTGCTTTGGGGCATTTTGTCCCCTTTTATTTCTTTTTTTTTTCTTTGTTTCTTTCTTTTTTTATTATTTTTTTTCTATTGTTTTTTTTCTCTTTTCCTTTTCTTTTTTCTCATTTTTTTCTTTCTATATACAAGACCATCAATGCATAAGGTTTTACATTCATTACACATGAGCATAGATTTTACATTTATTGTTTTTTGCTTTAAGGCTTGTAATGTGCTAAATTAAGAACAAAGTGGGTTAAGCATAGGCTAAAATTGGCTAACAATGGAAGATAAAAGGTAAGGCTATTTGGGTAAGTGAGCTAAATGAAATGATGGCCTCAATCATATAAATGCATGAATGCACAAAATAATGGACATATAGAATTAAACAAATCAAAGAACACAATCATAGAAAGAGAATAATTGCACACAAGAAGGGAAAAATAAGTTGTTATAAGATGTAACCACACCATTAGGCTCAAATCTCACAAGCTTGTGTTCTTAGCTCAAAAACCATGTTCCAAAATAAGTTCTTTCAAGCAAGTTCAACAAAAAGTTTTCAAATTGGTAGGTTGCCCTAAAAATAATTTCTTGTAAAAGAAATCATCACCCTAACCAAGTAGTCCTAGCATAAAAAGAAGTCATAAAATATATAAAAATTCTAACTAACATGCAACCTATCATGCAATGCAACAACTAGCTAACTTTGGTGTTGAAAAAGAAATTATTACCCATGGAGATCGGTCAAACGACCTCCCCACACATGAAGATTGCACCGTCCTCGGTGCATGCAAAGGAGAGCAAGGTGGACGGGTTGCTACAATTGATGAACTGCTTCGAAAGGTTGTGCGGATGACTTGTTTGTTGCCCCATTTAAGATCTTTCCTTTATTCTCCGTTCTTGGTGGCCAACCAAAAGGGAGGGAAAAACAAAGAAAATTAAGCCTATAACAAAGATATCAAAGCAAAGAGAACATAGGCTGGGCTAATGCCAAATAAGGGTAAGGTTCTCACTACCACTACAACATGTGAGTGAGAAAACAATATAGGCAAGGGCATATGAACTAACACTTGATGCAAGATTGGAGTCAAAGCATGAAGAGCATATTGAGCATCAAGGTGAAATAAGAAAAAGTGGATCATGAAAAATAATATGAGCTCATATCAATGCACAAAGACACAAGAGTCATACAAGACGAAGCATTGATTTAAAAGTTTCATCACCCATCAATATCAAACAAGTCAAAAAGCACCAAAGCAATGCAAGACTGCTCAACAATTTAGTAAGAGAATTCAACACCCTTATTAAAATAAGAAACTCAAAAAAATGAATTAAAAACAAGCTATAAAAACAAAATGAAAATGAAAAGAATGGAAGTATACCAATGTGATAAACAAAAGAAAGTGGAAGCGGGGGAAAAAAACTCTTTTTTTTTACCAGCGCGGACGCGTCATGCACGCTTATGCGTCGATGTGCATTTTGGCCGAAGGGCGCGTACGCGCCAGGTGCGTGTACGCGTGGGTGAGGTTGGGCCAAAGGCATAGTGCTAGCCCAGTGTTAGCACAACTCTCGGGTCATTGGCCTGGGAACCACTTTAGCGAATTGGCGCGCACGCGGCATGTGCGCGGGCGCGCGCATATGCAAAATAAGGACATCGACGCGTAAGCGCGCAGTGCACGCACGCATACACACAGTTGTGCAATTGGCCCAGCCTTTGCGCGAGATTGGCCCAACTCTCTGGAAAAAGTATGGGCCTGAATATGCATATGGACGCGCACGCACACAGTGTGCGTAAGCGTCCTTGACCTTTTTTTTTTATTCATAAATACTAAAAACAGCCTAAAATCTCCCTAACACTACATACAACTCAAAAATCAACTACAAATACAAAATTATAAAATTATTTTTGGTTGTTGAAGAGTTTTCAAATATAAACAAGGAAACTTGCATCACAAGTAACTAACAACCAAATTATTAAGACGACTATATGACAGAAGAAAAAAAAACTACCTATAATGGCAACTCAAATCACTTATTAATCAAGGCTACAAGGGAGTGGAAAGAGTTTACCATGGTGGGGTGTTGATAAACCACTATTTTATGGTTTATAATGTGTTTAATTGGGTGGTTTTATCATGATCTTTACCCACTTATTCATATGATTAGCATGCATTTATATTTCCTTCCTAAAATTATTACATGATTGAAAACTTTCTTCCTAGAGACTTTTAATTATGTATTTTAATTCTCCTTTATTCCATTCGATGCCGTGATCTGTGTGTTAAGTGTTTCAGTCTTTATAGGGCATGAATGAGTTGGAGATTGGAAAGGAAGCTTGCAAAAATGGAAAGAACATATGAAATTGAGGAGATGACCAGCGAGAAGTGATGCGGCCGCATGGCTCACGCGACCGCGCGAAAGAGAGGAAATCGCAGTGACGCGGCCGCATGGTTCACGCGACCGCACGGATTGGAATAGCACAAGTGACGCGGAGGCGTGGACGACGCGCTCGCGTAGCAGGGCAAAAGGCCGAATGATGCGATCGTGTGACGTGCGCGATCTGCATAATCTGCAGAATTCGCTGGGGCGATTTTGGGCCTTGTTTTGACCCAGTTTTTGGCCCAGAAAAGCAGACTAGAGCAGAGAACATGCAGAGACCGAGAACAACATTCATTCTACCCAATTTTTAGTTTTTAGATCTAGTTTTACTCCTCCTCTAGGTTTTCTCTGTATACATTCATTGTTCTTAGGATTTTATTTCTATTGCTTTTTGCATTGGGATATTGAGAAGAGTTATTACCTCATCAAGACTTCGTCATTCTAGTTCATTTTCTTTACTTGGCTCTTACTCTTCCATGTCCTTTAATTTACTCAATTTTACTATTGAATTATTTTTAGAATTTATTAATACAAGAATTACTTTTATTTTTAATTGATTTATTTGATTTTTATTTATCATGTCTTTCTTTAATTCCATTTCCTATGTTATGAATTCTACATTCACAATGAGCGAGTAGTTCCCTAACTTGATGGGGAGTTGATTGAAAGGAGCCCTCGAGTCGGAATGCTCAAAAAGAAAAATTGTAATTGGGTTTATTGTTGGATTGCCCTCTAGTCACTGACACCAATCCATTTTAATTGAGTGGGTTGGAACTTGTGAATAGAAGTAGCATTCTAACTTGTTTGACTTTCCCTTACCTAGTAAGGGATAACTAAACAGGACAACCTTCAATTGTCAATTAATCTGAGAGTACTCCAACAAGAATAGGGCTTCTAGCTAATCTACTCCCAGTCAAGGCTTTTATTTAAATTACATAAATTCTCTAATTTAATTTCCTGTTATTCAATTCAAACCATTTTGAAAACATCTGATTAATAAAATAGCACACCTTTCTGCAACTCATTGGGAGACGACCTAGGATTCATACTCCCAGTATTTTAATTTTAATTTTTGTGACACCCTTCTAAATTGATAAGCGGATTTCTGGTTGGTTAAGAACTATACTTGCAACGCATATCCTATAACAATTCTTGACTCGCCAATTTCCGCCACGTCAATTTTTGGCGCCGTTGCCGGGAAGTTGCAATAGAGCGCTGAAGTTATTAATTGGAATTTATTTATTTGCATTTTATTTTATCCTGCTACTATGAGCTGCTTGTTTCTTTCGTTAGATGACGTGTTCACTTCCTGATCCAAGCTTGCCAGTATTCGATACTAAGATTGAAAGAACTATTTCACGAATAAGGCAAGCTCGGCGTCGGTTAGTCCTCTCTGAGGGCGGATCCAAAACATCACTTGAGAAAGAAACCAGCCCCCGTTCTACTGATTCGATTGATTTACGTGCAGGTGACATGGCAGAAGCTAGAAGAGTTACTATCCAGGAGGCTGGAGCCCCTGATTTTTCAATGCAACCGTTTCAAGCGCATCACCCAGTAGTGGCTACAGACTTTGAAATAAAGACTGCACTGCTCAATTTAATGCCCAAGTTTCATGGCTTACCTGCTCAAGAGCCTATCAAGCACCTGAGAGATTTTCAAGCAGCCTGTTCTACTGTCAGGCGTGATGGTGCAAATGAAACTTCAATTTTGTTGAAAGCCTTCCCGTTTTCTCTTGAGAGAAAGGCAAGAGAGTGGTACTACACTCAACCCGCAGCAACTGTATCCGACTGGGATACAATTAGAAGAGAATTTTTGGAAAAGTTCTTTCCAGCTGAAGTTACTGATAAACTGAGGAAAGACATTTCCATGATTGTTCAGGACGAATCCGAGACTCTCTATGAATACTGGGAGCACTTCAATAATCTTCTGGAAGCATGCCCCCACCATATGATTGACAAGATAGTGTTACTCGGTTACGTCACACAGGGCATGAGGCCCCAAGATAAGACCACATTGGAAAGTGCTAGCAATAGGTCTATGAAAAAGTACAAGACCACTGATGAGGCATGGCAATTGATCAGTGACTTAGCTGAATCTACTCAAAATCACAGGGAAAAACAAGGCCGTTCAAAAGCCGTTGCAGAAGTATCCTCTAGCAGAGAGACTGCTGCTCTAACTCAGAGTATCTGTGAAATGACTAACTTGCTGAAGCAGATGCAATTGAATCAACAACAAGTTCAGCAAGCTCACCCTTCTCCACCACAGCAAAGCCAACAGTTAGTCCCACAAAGAGTTTGTGGAGTCTGTGCTGATTATAGCCATTATACTGATGAATGTCCACAGCTCCAGCAGGAAGACAACACCGTGGCAGCCACTCATAACTTCTATGACCGCTCCAACCAAGGGTACAATCAAGGTGGCAATTACATCCATGGATGGCAGGACAATTCTAACCAGAATTGGAGGGACAACAACAACAGAGGAGGCAGAGACGATCAGGGAAATCAGAGGTGGAATAATAACAACAACAGGCAGCAGAACCAGAACCAGCCTTACAGAGCACCTCACTTGAGGCAATCCCAAGGACCACAGAATACCCAATAGCAGACCTCTCAAATTACTTATCCTTCTACATCTTCTAATGACAACTTACTACAATCTATTGATCAGAGACAACAGACCATGGAAAATAACCTTTATGCTACACTAAATGGTCTGAACTCTACTTTGCAAGCTCTCGTCTCACAGATTAGATCAATGAATAACTCCAATAACCAGCCTTTGAGCTCCAGTGGAATCCCCTCTCAACCATTACCCAATCCAAAGGGTGGCATTAATGCCATTACCTTAAGGTCCGGAACCACACTGCAGGAGAGGAATCAGGAGGAGCCAAGCCCACCAGAACATGCCTCAGCTGAAGAGGTAGTGGAAATAGAAGATGTTGAAGAAGAAGAGGACATACAGGACATGGCTGAAAAAGAAGAAGTTCAACCACAGGAGGAAGCACCAAAGGGCGCAGACACTTCAGAAGACACCACTCCCATTCCATTTTCACAACTTGCAAGGAAGCCTAGGAAGTAGCTGAAACCTGATCCCAAAATGGTAGAGATATTCAAAAAGGTTGAGGTAACTGTTCCTCTTTTTGATGTTATTCAACAGGTATCTAAATATGCAAAGTTTCTAAAAGATTTATGTATACATAAAGACACAATTAATGAATTAGAAACTATTCCTTTAGGTAGTTCCATATCTGCCTTAATGGGAGGTTTACCTGAAAAGTGTAGTGACCCAGGTCCATGTATGGTTAATTGTACTATTGGTGGTGTAGTATTTTCTGACTGCATGTGTGATTTAGGAGCATATGTGAGTATAATGCCTTTGTCTATATATGATATTTTGAGGCTCCCTCCCTTAAAAAGGTCGGCAGCTCGTTTTGTGTTAGCAGATAAAAACATTATTACAGTGGCTGGAGTTGCTGATGATGTATTAGTGGGCATTAAGGGGCTCACATTTCCCATTGATTTTTATATCTTGGAGATGCCCCAAAATGACTCAGAGAAGCCATCATCAATCCTACTCAGAAGACCATTCCTGAAGACCTCGAAGTTCAAATTAGATGCTTTTTCAGGAATATACTCTTTTGAAATAGATGGCCGAGTAGTAATCTTCAATCTAAATGGAGTTATGAAGCATCCGCCAGAGGATCATTCTATCCTCCAGTGTGACATCATAGATGAAACCGTGGCTGAAGTTCACCAGGAGGAATTTGAAGAGAAGTACATAGGACAAGGTCCAAGTGTGGGGACATTCTCAGAGGACAATGACAGTGCTTTACCATTGTTACCAGCTCCAGACAACCCAGAGCCTGACCATGATCAGAAGTTAGAATTAAAACCCCTTCCTCCACACCTTAAATATGCTTACCTTGAAGACGAGCAGAAGTTTCCAGTTATCATTGCAAGGGAACTCACTTCTCAACAGGAAGAGTAGTTACTTAGTGTGCTGAGGAGGTACAAGAAGGCAATTGGTCGGAGTTTGGCAGACATAGTAGGCATCAACCCTCAAGTCTGTGAGCATAGGATATTTTTAGAAGAGGGAGCAAGACCTGTCCTTCAACCCCAGAGAAGACTGAACCCCACTATCTTAGAGGTTGTCAAGAAGGAAGTGACCAGACTACTAGAGGCAGATATCATCTACCCCATTTCAGACAGTGAATAGGTAAGCCCAGTACAAGTGGTGCCCAAGAAGTCTGGAGTCTCTACAGTGAAAAATGAGCATGGAGATGTCATGGCAACCAGAGTTCAGAATGCCTGGAGGGTCTGCATTGACTACAGACGCCTCAACCAGGCCACTCGTAAGGATCACTATCCCCTTCCATTCATTGATCAAATGCTGGATTGCCTGTCACGTAAATTACATTATTGTTTTTTAGATGGTTACACAGGTTATTTCCAGATTCATATAGCTCCTGAGGATCAGGAAAAGACCACTTTTACATGTCCTTTTGGGACTTATGCTTACAAGAGAATGCCCTTTGGCTTGTGCAATGCACCAACTACCTTCCAAAGGTGCATGATGAATCTTTTCTCTGGTCTTATTGAGGACTGTATGGAAGTTTTTATGGATGATTTTAGTGTATATGGCAATTCCTTTAGCCTTTGCTTAGATGGATTATCTAGAGTATTAGATAGATGTGTCAGTACAAACCTTGTATTAAATTTTGAAAAATGTCACTTTATGGTAAAACAAGGTATTGTACTAGGACATGTTGTGTCTAATACTGGCATTTCTATAGATCCAGCAAAGGTGGATGTTATTTCTAGTTTACCTTACCCCTCCTCTGTGAGGGAAGTCCGTTCGTTCCTTGGCCATGCAGGTTTTTACATGAGATTCATTAAGGACTTCAGTAAGGTAGCACTTCCCTTATCCAGACTACTGCAGAAGGATATTGAGTTCGAGTTCAGCGATGATTGCAAACAAGCATTTGATAAGCTGAAGACCGCCCTGACTCAAGCTCCAATTATGAGAGGACCAGACTGGAGCCAGCCATTTGAAATGATGTACGACGCCTCCAACCATGCAGTAGGACCAGCACTGGCTCAGCGTGAAGGTAAGGACCCCTTTGTTATTGCTTATGCATCTAAAACTTTAGATGCACCTCAGTCCAATTACACTACTATTGAGAAAGAGCTTCTTGCTATTGTTTTTGCTCTGGATAAATTCCAAGCCTATTTACTTGGTACGAAGGTAGTAGTGTACTCAGACCACGCAGCTCTAAAGTATCTATTAGCTAAAAAGGAGTCCAAACCAAGGCTTATACGTTGGATACTGCTATTACAAGAATTTGATTTAGAAATTAAGGATAGGAGTTGTAACCAGAATTTAGTGGCAGACCACTTGAGTCGCCTTGAGCACATTACAGATGACCCCACTCCTATAGCTGATAATTTCCCATTTGATAACCTGCAAGCAGTATCTGAGGTAGTCCCTTGGTATGCACCTGTAGCTAATTTTCTAGTTAGCCGCACCTTTCCTCCAAACTTTTCTAAGCATCAAAGAGACAAGCTGAAAAATGAGTCTAAATATTATATATGGGATGACCCATATTTATGGAGATGTGGCGCTGACCAGGTAATTAGACGCTGTGTGCCTCAATCAGAATTCCAGTTTATCTTAGAGGCCTGTCACTCATCTGAGAGTGGAAGACAGTTTGGCCCTTAAAGAACAGCTAGAAAAATCTTAGACTGTGGATTCTGGTGGCCAACTCTTTTTAGAGACGCTGCTGAATTTTATAGATCTTGTTTCCCATGCCAAAAATTTGGTAATATATCCAAAAGGGATGAGATGTCTCAACAAATTATGCTTTTCTGTGAAATTTTTTATGTTTAGGGCATTGACTTCATGGGTCCATTTCCAAATTCTAATGGTTATTTTTATATATTGTTAGCTGTGGATTACGTTTCCAAATGGGTGGAAGCAATTCCTACCCACACTGATGATGCTAACACTGTTGTTTCCTTTGTGAGAAACCACATTATTTGTCGCTTTGGATCACCACGAGCAATCATGAGCGATCAAGGCACCCATTTTTGTAACAGGAGACTAACAGGATTAATGAAGAAGCATGGGATAATTTATAAGGTTGCAACAGCCTACCATCCTCAGACTAATGGATAAGCCGAGGTGTCAAACAGAGAGATAAAACGTATCTTGCAGAAGATAGCCAAACCTCATAGAAGAGACTGGAGCACCAGGCTACAAGATGCACTCTGGGCCTACAGAACAGCATACAAAATACCCATTGGGATGAGTCCTTTCCGCTTAGTTTATGGAAAAGCTTGTCATCTCCCTGTTGAAGTAGAGCACAAAGCCTTTTGGGCAGTAAAAGAGTGCAACATGGGAATTGAGAAAGCCGGAGCTGAAAGGAAGTTGCAACTGCAAGAATTGGAAAGCCTTCGCCTAGAAGCTTATGAGAACTCAAGACTATACAAGGAGAAGATGAAGGCTGTACATGATCAACACATCAAGAGAAAAGAGTTCCAACATGGGGATTTAGTCCTCCTTTACAAATCTCGACTGAGGCTCATGCCAGGCAAGTTGAGATCAAGATGGGAAGGTCCATACAGAGTCGAGAAGGCCGAACCGTACGGAGTTTTTCACCTAAGTCATCCTTCAAGCTCTGAACTTATCAAAGTTAATGGACAACGTTTAAAGCTGTACCATGAAGAGAGGATGAAGAAAAAAAAGGAGCTCGAGATCTTCCTCTTGGAAGATCCCCACATAGCCGAAGACTGAGCTAGTGGAGCGTCCAACTTACGGACGTTAAAGCAAAGTGCTAGGTAGGAGACAACCCACCATGGTATGATCGTTCTTTTCTTTATTCTTAGTTTTTCTATTCAATAACTCTTCTCTTTATTAGTACATTTCGTGCATCTGCATTTACATACTTTTATTTAAAAAAAAAAAAATTCGCGACGCGACTGCATCATTGACGCGTCCGCGTCGCAGGTGATTGGAGAAAATAATAAAAAGAACATAGAGTCACACGAGAGCATGGCTGGAGGCGTGCCCGTGGCACAAATCGCCCCACGCGACCGCGTCACTGTCGCGTCCGCGTCGTGTGGGAACATTGGCCTCCCACGCGACCGCGTCACTCACGCGGCTGCGTGCCCTGGAATTCGACGTGAAAAGGGTGCACAACAGAAAGTTGTGCTAGAGTGGTGCTGGATTGGCGCTGAACGCACAATTCTTCCCATGCGGACGTATGGCTCACGCGTCCGCGTCATATCCTTCTAATGGCCACTCACGCGATCGCATGCCCCACGCGATCGCGTCACCCAACATTTGGCACAATAAGAGTTTGAACAGAGAGTTGCGCAAGTGCGAGGCTGCCCTCGCGCCAGTAGCATAAAACAGGTCACGCGATCGCGTGACCGACGCGACCGCGTCAATTAATATAAGTGAAAGTCGCACGACCGCGTGTTCCACGCGACCGCGTCGCTTGCGCTGCACAGCTTCCCTGATTTGCCAATTATCTTATCTTTCTTTTCCCCAAATCCTATTTTCTCTTTTCCCTCCTTATTTCTTCCTTCTTCCTTCTTCCTTTTTTCTCACTTTCTACTCTATCTCTCTCTCACCGCCATTAACAAGGTTTTCTTTTCTTCTTCCCCCTTAATTTTCTATTATTCTTCTTATTTTTATATGTTATCTTCTTTTCTTTTCTTTTTACTTTCATTATGCATATTTTCTTTTCTTTCTTTTTCCTTTTTACTTGATGTTGGAAATTTATTTGAGTCATTATTTCTCATTATATGCTTGTGGATTGTTGTAAAATTGTTTGGCAATTATATATTACCTTTTTAAAGGGTTGCTTGCATGTTCACTTTAATACTTTCTATACCTTATTTACCATGCATGCTATGTGTTTGTGAAAAAGCCCATATGGCATCATGCATTTTTCTACATTATTCTATTCTAGTATTCAATGCTTGCTTTTCACAAATTCCCCTTACTATTGTATTAATTGAATTAATTGTCAATACAAACGTGATGGCTAGTTTGTTACGAGTGATAACACATTCAACTAATTAAATGCTTGATCTATGCTACTCATGCCTTTGCCTGCATGCCAATAAACCCCTTGCATTTAATTATCCTCCAATGCACTTGGTATATTTCCATTGATGAACTTTTCACATGTAGTCATGACCATGTGTTAACAACATCCTCTTTACCGTGCATTGTTTATTACTTATACAACCCTCTTCCTTGCTCTATCTCTTTGAATTTACGTTACTTTCTTTTTTTCCCTTTTCAGGATGGCCACCAAGAAAGGAAAAGAGAAAGCTACTCCCAAACCACCAGCAAGAAGAGGAACAAAAAGAACATTAGTGGCAGAGCCCTCTTCAACTGCGGTTAAACCCTCAACAAAAAGAACGAAGAGGATTATAAAGGTTGATGATAAAGAAAAAGCCTTCCCAGCAAAGGACACTGCGCGATTTCCCAATCGCTACTGTGAGCAGATGTTCCCCATCCTGGCAGAAAGGAGTTACAACAACGAATATCATCTTCTCCTCCCAAACCATATTGCTACCTTTGTTGAGCCGCAAATTGCACAAAGACAATGGGGTTTCCTATAGAGACAGCCGAGGCAGGTCAATCTTTCTTGGGTAGTCGAGTTCTACTCCAACTTCCACCTGCCAACCCTGCAGTCTATCTTTGTCTGTCAGAAGCAAGTCCCCATTACAGAAGAGGCCATTCAAAAAGCTCTAGGTCTTCCCCCTGTTCCAGAAGGATTGGACGATTTTCAAGAAGCCACACTCAAGCGCCAGATGTACCAATTTGACTGGGACGCCGTTCTCAGAGTTATCACACTACCTGGTAGTCGTTGGATCTACGGATACCAACGTACCCGCCCTAAGGGAATATTGGCTTCAGCACTTACCTTGGAGGTTCGCGTATGGGCACAGATCATGTCCCATTACGTCTTTCCGAGCACTTACGAGTCCTCCTTCACTGCGGACATGGCCGTTCTACTATGGTGCATCCTTACAGACCAACCTCTGAACCTACCAAGACACATCCGGAATACCATGAGACACGTACAAATTGTGGGCAACTTACCTTTTCCTGCCTTGGTCTCAGATCTTGTCTCAACAGCCAAAATTTCCTACAGAGCTGGGGACACCAAAGCCATGCTCCCACAGGATGATTAGTATGTCCCCAATGGGAAATACATCAGACCTCCACCAGCCGCCACAAGCCATCCTACTGAACCGGTTAAAGATATTCCTTCTTCAACACCACAAGCACCTACAACAGACCAACTGCTCCATCAGATACTCGAAAGGTTGGATCGGCAGGAACACAAAGCTAAGATGAGAGAGCGCCATAACAAGCACTGATTCACATACCTCAAGGAGCTGATTATGGGAAAATTCAAGGACTCAGACACCCCGGACTCCACTTCCTTTACCAGCACAGGAAGCCATGATGGTCCTGACTGTGGAGATACTGCTACCAGCCCACCTTTGTTCCTGACAGATGGCACCGAGGATGGTGCAAAGCCTTAAGTGTGGGGAGGTCGGTCAGTACCTGACTTCCGGAGGTAATTTCTCTTCCCTAAACACCAATAAATTAGGATATTTAGTTAGTTTTTCTTTTGTAGAATAGGATAAATTGCATAGTAATAGGTTAGTTGCATGCATGTTCTACTTGATTGAAAAGACAATATGTTTTCCTCTAAGACCCTATTTTCGGAACAAAATTTCACTAACTTTAATTAAAACTCTTATATTAAATTTTCTTGAAGTAGTATTTGGAACATGATTTTTGAGTTAAAAGAACACACAACCTGTGAGATTTGAGCCTTTATGCATGGTTACATTATTTAACCATAATTATTTTATTCTTGTGTGTTTACTTCTCTATGATTGTAATCTATATTTTGTTCCATCCTATATGTCCAATGTTTATTATATTTATATGTTTGCATATGATTGAGGCCATTAATTGTTTAGCTCACTTATCCAAATTAAACCTACCCTTTCAATTACCTTTGTTAGCCACTTTGAGCCTTTAAATCCCATTTGTTCTATATTTTACCACATTACTAGCGTTAAATAGAAAAAAAATTGTATATCCCAAATTGAATCTTTGGTTAGCTTAAGATAGAATTGTGTGTGCTAATTAAGTATGGGAAATTGTGGGAACAAAAGATAATAAGGGAATGTGTCATGATAATATAATGGGAATTTGGATACCTACTCATGTGAAACTATAAGAATTAAAAATCTATGTGCATTGATAAGCTATGTTTATTTTTATGTTTATGTTAAGAAAATATTCAATAAATAAATAAGGGGACAAAATTATCCCAATACCTAAGTTAAGAATTCAAAGATCAATGCATTTATGATAAAATTAAAATAAAAATTTGATACACAAGTATGGAATGTGAAAGGGAAATTCTGGATCGCTAGGTATGAATTCTAAAGTTATAAAGAATATATATAGGTTATTTTAAAGCTTGGGTTAATTAAAGATTCAGTTTATAAGCTTACTTAGCCACATATGTATCCTTACCATTACCTTGGCCCCATTACAACCTTAAAAAGACCTCATGATGTTTGCATTGGTATATTAAATGTTGTTGATTGGTTAAGAGAAGAACAAAAAAAAATTAGAGAGCATGATTAGAGAAGGATAGAGTGATTGCCCTATACACTAGAGAGATTAGAGCGTACATACATCATCAGTGAGGGTTCAATGCTTAAAATTCTATGTTCCCTACTTTCATGAGCTACCTGATGGGATATTTTAGCGGAGAAACAAATTTCTCCAAAACACCCAAACTTAACCGGCAAGTGCACCGGGTCGCATCAAGTAATAATAACTCACGGGAGTGAGGTCGATCCCACAGGGATTGAAGGATTGAGCAATTTTAGTTTAGTGGTTGATTTAGTCAAGCGAATCAAGATTTGGTTGAGAGATTTGTGATTTGCAGAATTTAAATTGCATAGAAAGTAAAGGAAATGGATGAATTGCATGAAATTAAAGAGAACTGGAATTTAAAGTGCTGAATCTTAAAGAGCAAGAAATTAAATGGCAGAAACTTAGAACGCAAAAAATGTAAATTGCAGAATCTTAAAGTGCAAGAAATGTAAATGGCTTGAATTGTAAAGGGAATTGGGAGTTGGATTTGCAGGAATTAAACAAGGAAAAGTAAATTGCAACAAACAGAGAAGTAAAGGATGTCTTGAATCAAACCGGATCTTAAAACAGAAATGTAAATAAGCATGAAAATAGTAAACAGGGAATGGGAAATGGGAAATCCGGATCTCAGGACCCAAGAGACTAGAAAACTAAGTCTAGATCTCAATGCCTTCCTAGATCCAACAAGAACAATTGCAAAGGAAATGTAGATTGCAAAGAAAGTAGATGAAGAAGCAAGTAACCGAAACTGAAATTCAATTAAGCAGAAAATTAAACAAGATCCCAAGGTGAGATTGAAACAGAATTTCTTCAACTCTCCACCCAAAATCCAAGACAAGAAAAGTAAAGAGTGCTGGGCAAGAACAAGGAAGAAGAGAGCTCTTGAATTAAAACAACAATGCTAAGAAAAATAAAAGTGAGCTCCAAGCAAAACCGAAAAGAAAGCTATTATGAAAAACTAAAAGGGAAGCTCTCTAAAAACTTAAATCCTATGCTATTTATACACTTTCTTCAAATGGTCTTCAAGCCTTCAATTGGGCCTTTGCTCTTGATGGAATTAGGTTGAGAGAGGCCTTGGTTAATTGCTCTTGGAGTTTGGAGAAGAACCGAATTGAACCGGGTTGGAATCATGAAAGCTTGAGTAAAAGTTGGAGTAAAAGTTAGGGTCTAACTTTTGCTCCAACTTTTCACATCAGCACCCTTGTTTTGCTGATACCAACGTTGGGGCAAAAGTTAGGGGTCTAACTTTTGCTCCAACGTTGGCCTCCCCTTAGTTATTCATGGCGCCAACGTTAGCCAGAAAGTTAGGGGCTAACGTTGGCGCAAACTTTTGCTAGCCCAGGGAGTTTTTCAGGCGCCAACATTAGCCAAAAAGTTAGGGGCTAACGTTGGCGCAAACTTTTGGTGCATCCAGGGAGTGTTTTTCATGCCAAAAGTTAGCCAAAAAGTTAGGGGCTAACTTTTTCTCCAGCTTTTGCCTAAAAGTTAGCGAAAAAGTTAGGGGCTAACTTTTGCTCCAGCTTTTTCTTCCTGGTTCATAATTAATCCAAGACTGAAGTCATTCCTCCTAGCCATTCCTTCTTGCATCAACCTTTCTCCAAGCTTTCTTCACTATCATTAATCAACCAAACACATCAAAGCTATGCTCAAAATCATGAGATATTCATTCTTTCCTAATATATGACAATTATAGCATAAAACCTCATGAAATAGCATGAATTCATACATGGTTGATTAAATCAAAGGAACATGAAAATCTACCCAATTGGCTTGCTTTTGGCTCAAGGAAGTGCATAATTCAATTGAAAACAAAAGAAAAAGGCTAGTGAAACTAGGCTAAGATGACTTGTCATCACTACCTTCTTGCATTTTTATCTGTTCTTACTGTATAAGAATTGAATTAGTGGAATTTGATTTGTAATTGTTTTGTAGAGCTTATTTACTATTGATCAAGTGGACAAGAATCATATAGTTGCATTCACATATATAGGTTGCATTGCATTGGAAGAGTTTTACATGTTCCTACTCATTTATTTTATCTCCTTCAACTAAGCATGAGGACATGCTAATGTTTAAGTGTGGGGAGGTTTATAAACCACTATTTTATGGTTTATAATGTGTTTAATTGTGTGATTTTATCATGATCATTACCCACTTATTCATATGATTAGCATGCATTTATATTTCCTTCCTAAAATTATTACATGATTGAAAACTTGCTTCCTAGAGACTTTTAATTATGTATTTTAATTCTCCTTTTTTCCATTCGATGCTGTGATCTGTGTGTTAAGTGTTTCAAGCTTTATAGGGCATGAATGAGTTAGAGATTGGTAAGGAAGCTTGCAAAAATGGAAGGAACACAAGAAATTGAGGAGATGACCAACGATAAGTGATGCAGCCGCATGGCTCACGCGACCGCGCGAAAGAGATGAAATCACAGTGATGCGGCCGCATGGTTCATGTGACCGCGCCAATTGGAATAGCACAAGTGACGCGGAGGCGTGGACGACGCGCTCGCGTGGCAGGGCAAAAGGCCGAATGACGCGGTCGCGTGAATGACGCAATCGTATGACGTGCGCGATCTGCATAATCTGTAGAATTCACTGGAGCGATTTTGGGCCCTGTTTTGACCTAGTTTTCAGCCCAGAAAAGCAGACTAGAGCCAGAGAACATGCAGAGACCGAGAACAACATTCATTCTACCCAATTTTTAGTTTTTAGATCTAGTTTTACTCCTCCTCTAGGTTTTCTCTGTACACATTCATAGTTCTTAGGATTTTATTTCTATTGCTTTTTGCATTGGGATCTTGAGAAGAGTTATTACCTCATCAAGACTTCGTCATTCTAGTTCGTTTTCTTTACTTGGCTCTTACTCTTCCATGTCCTTTAATTTACTCAATTTTACTATTGAATTATTTTTAGAATTTATTAATACAAGAATTACTTTTATTTTTAATTGATTTCTTTGATTTTTATTTATCATGTCTTTCTTTAATTCCCTTTCCTATGTTATGAATTCTACATTCACAATAAGCGAGTAGTTCCCTAACTTGATGGGGAGTTGATTGAAAGGAACTCTCGAGTCAGAATGATCAAAAAGAAAAATTGTAATTGGGTTTATTGTTGGATTGCCCTCTAGTCACTGACACCAATCCCTTTTAATTGAGTGGGTTGGAACTTATGAATAGAAGTAGCATTCCAACTTGTTTGACTTTCCCTTACCTAGTAAGGGATAACTAAACAGGACAACCTTCAATTGTCAATTAATCTGAGAGTACTCCAACAAGAATAGGGCTTCCAGCTAATCTACTCCCAGTCAAGGCTTTTATTTAAATTACATAAATTCTCTAATTTAATTTCCTGTTATTCAATTCAAACCATTTTGAAAACATCTGATTAATAAAATAGCACACCTTTCTGCAACTCATTCGGAGACGACCTGGGATTCATACTCCCAGTATTTTAATTTTAATTTTTCTGACATCCTTCTAAATTGATAAGCGGACTTCTGGTTGGTTAAGAACTATACTTGCAACGCATATCTTATAACAATTCTTGACTCGCCAATTTCCGCCACATCAGGTGTCTCCCACCTAGCACTTTTATTTTAAGTCCTTAAGTTGGACATTTGGGAAGCTCCTAGTCATGGTGGCTTATGCTTGTACTCATCCTTGAATCTCCAAGGATCATTGTTCTTCAAATGGTTGACAAAAATTCCAACCAAATTCACCATGCTTGGGCAAAGTTCTACCCAAGATATGAGCTCCCTTAGTTGGTCTTCATGCTTCGATCCGGGATCCCATATCTTATTTTCACACTCGTCTTCAAGTTGATTTCCATGAATTCACCGTTCGGGCGGTTGACAAGTAGAACAAGAAGAATTCTCTTGAGCACACTGATGAGCGGATAATTTATACGCTTTTTGGCATTGTTTTTAGTATGTTTTTAGTATATTTTAATTAGTTTTTATTATATTTTTATTAGTTTTTAAATAAAAATCGTATCTCTAGACTTTACTATGAGTTTGTGTATTTTTCTGTGATTTCAGGTATTTTCTGGCTGAAATTGAGGGACCTGAGCAAAAATTTGATTCAGAGGCTGAAAAAGGACTGCAGATGCTGTTGGATTCTGACCTCCCTGCACTCAAAGTGGATTATTTGGAGCTACAGAAATCCAATTGGCACGCTCTCAATTGCGTTGGAAATTAGACATCTTGGGCTTTCTAGCAATATATAATAGTCCATACTTTGCCCGAGATTTGATGGCCCAAACAGGCGTTTCAAGCCAGCTCAAGAATTCTGGCGTTTAACTCCAAAACTGGCACAAAAGCTGGAGTTAAACGCCCAAACTGGCACAAAAGCTGGCGTTTAACTCTAAGAAAAGTCTCTACACATGAAAGCTTCAATGCTCAGCCCAAGCACACACCAAGTGGGCCCAGAAGAAGATTTCTGCATTAATTACTTATTTCTGTAACCCTTGGCTACTAGTTTTCTATAAATAGGACCTTTTGCTATTGTATTTTCATCTTTTATTCATACTTGGATAGACCTTTTCAAGTTTGGGGGCTGGCCTCACGGCCATGCCTAGACCTTGTTCTTATGTATTTTCAACGGTAGAGTTTCTACACACCATAGATTAAGGTGTGGAGCTCTGTTGTTCTTCATGAATTAATACAAAGTACTATTGTTTTTCAACTCAAGTCTATTTTTTCTCCAAGATATTCATTCGTTCTTCAACTTGATGAATGTGATGATCCGTGACACTCATCATCATTCTCACCTATGAACATGTGCCTGACAACCACCTCTGTTCTACTAGCAATGGCTTGAATGCGTATCTCTTGGGTTTCTAATCTAAGATTGGAACCTTCATGGTATAGGCTAGAATTATTGGCGGCCATTCCTGAGATCTGGAACGTCTAAACCTTGTCTGTGGTATTCTGAGTAGGATCTGGGAAGGGATGACTGTGATGAGCTTCAAACTCGCGATTGTGGGGCGTGTGACAGACGCAAAAGGATCAATGGATCCTATTCCGACATGATCGAGAACCGACAGATGATTAGCCATGCGGTGACAGCGCATTTGGAACGTTTTCACTGAGAAGACGGGAAGTAGCCATTGACAACGGTGATGTCCAACATAAAGCTTGCCATGGAAAGGAGTATGAATGATTGGAAGAAGGCAATAGGAAAGCAGAGGTTCAGGAGGAACAAAACATCTTCATACGCTTATCTGAAATTCCAACCAAAGAATTACATAAGTATTTCTAGCTTGCTTCAAGCCGACAGTCTCCGTGGGATCGACCCTTACTTACGTAAGGTATTACATGGACGACCCAATGCACTTACTGGTTAGTTGTGCGGAGTTGTGACAAAGTGTGATTCACGTTTAAGAGCCCCAAGTCCTTTGGTGCCATTGTTGATGATCACAATTTCGTGCACCAAGTTTTTGGCGCTGTTGCCGGGGATTGTTCAAGTTTGGACAACTAACGGTTCATCTTGTTGCTTAGATTAGGTAGTTTTCATAATTTTTAAGGTGATGTTCTTAGCATCACAAAAGCTGATTAGTTCTCATCAATTTAGCTGCTGAATGTAATGTCCTGCTGAAGCTTGGCCAAACATGTCTAATCTTTTTAGACTAAAGCTTTATTCTAACATTGCATGATTCCTGGAATTCTCATTAAAAGTTTTGATTCTCTTTATTTTCTTTTTCCATATAAGTTTCAAAAATCACAAAAAAATCTATAAAATCATAAAAATAAAAGATATTTTATATTTCTTGTTTGAGTCTAGTATCAATTTTTAAGTTTGGTGTCAATTGCATTCTTCTTGCATTTTTCGAATACATGCAATATGTTCTTCATTGATCTTCAAGTTGTTCTTGATGATTTCAGTACTCTGATCTTTATATTCTCTTGTTTTGTGTGTTTTGTTGTTTCTCATATGCATTCTCAATTTGTTAGTGTCTCTTATATGAAAATTTTTAAGTTTGGTGTCTTGCATGCATTGTTTGATTTGAGTTTCCTAAGATTAGTTGTATTTTGATTGTTTTTCATCATTAAAAATTCAAAAATATTTTCAAAATCGTGTCTTTTCAGGTCAATAATACAGAAAATTGACGATTCAAAACATTCAGCAGAGGAACCAAACAGAAAAAGCTGGGCGTTCAAAACGCCCAGTGAAGAAGGAAAACTGGCATTTAAACGCCAGCCAGGGTACCTGGCTGGGCATTTAACGCCCAAAAAGGTAGAGTTTTGGGCGTTAAACGCCAGAATAGATGCCATTCTGGGCGTTTAACGCCAGGATGACACTAGAGGAAAGATTTTGTTTTTAATTCAGATTTTTTTTCAAATCTTCATAATTTTTCAAAATCAAATCTTTTTCAAATCATATCTTTTCAATCATATCTCTTCAAAATCAATTTCTTTCCATTTTTTTATTTTTTTTACTATTTTCGAAAATCCTTGCTAAAATTAATGATTTACTTCAAAATTTTCAAGTTGTTATTTGCCTATTAAGAAAGGATCAAATTTTAAATTTTAAGAATCATATCTTCTAAATTCTTGTTAGTCAAGTAATCAACTTTAATTTTAAAACTTTCTTTTTTTTTTAAATTGATTTTCCATCTTATCTTCTCAATCATATCTTCTCAATCACATCTTTTTCAAAATTAACTCTCAATCATATCTTTTTGATCTCTAATTTCAAAATCTTGTTCAAAAATCACTTAATTTCTTTCCCAATTTTAGTTTTCGAAAATCATCAATCAATTTTTCAAAATTTCTTTTAATTATTTCAAAATCTTTTACTTTATTTTCGAGAATTCTTCCCATCTTCTCACATCCTTCTTTTTAAAGGACTAACACTCTTCTTCAAGGTGCAATTCGAACTCCCTCCTTTATATGTTCGAATTCTTTTCCATCTACCTCCTCCTTCTATTCTTCTTTTCCTCTGACACCTCAAGGAATCTCTATACTGTGACATAAAGGATTCCCTACTTTCTTGTTCTCTTCTCTTTTATATGAGCAGGAACAAAGATAAAGGCATACTTTTTCAAGCTGATCCTGAACCTGAGAAGACCTTGAAGAGAAAGCTAAGAGAAGCTAAAGCACAATTCTCTTTAGAGGGCCTAACAGAGCTCTTCAAGGAAGAAGAAACCATGGCAGCCGAAAACAACAATGCCAACAATGCAAGGAAGGTGCTTGGTGACTTTACTGCACCTACTCCCGACTTCTATGGGAGAAGCATCTCAATCCCTACCATTGGAGCAAACAACTTTGAGCTTAAGCCTCAATTAGTTTCTCTAATGCAACATAATTGCAAGTTTCATGGACTTCTATTGGAAGATCCTCATCAGTTCTTAGCTGAATTATTGCAAATCTGTGACACTGTCAAGACCAATGGGGTTGACCCTGAAGTCTATAGACTTATGCTTTTTCCTTTTGCTATAAGAGACAGAGCTAGGACATGGTTGGACTCACAACCTAAAGAAAGCCTGAACTCTTGGAAAAAGCTAGTCAATGCCTTCTTGGCAAAGTTCTTTCCAGCTCAAAAATTGAGCAAGCTTAGAGTGGAAGTCCAAACCTTCAGACAGAAGGAAGGAGAATCCCTCTATGAAGCTTGGGAAAGATACAAGCAATTGATCAGAAGATGTCCTTCTGACATGCTTTCTGAATGGAGCATCATAGGAATTTTCTATGATGGTCTGTCTGAACTATCCAAGATGTCATTAGATAGCTCTGCTAGAGGATCTCTTCATCTGATGAAGACGCTTGTAGAAGCTCAGGAACTCATTGAAATGGCTGCAAATAACCAATTCATGTACACTTCTGAAAGGAATACTGTGAATAATGGGACAACTCAGAAGAAGGGAGTTCTTAAGATTGATACTCTGAATGCCATACAGGCTTAGAATAAATTATTGACCCAACAAGTCAATATGATTTCTCAGAGTCTCTCTGGAATGCAAGCAGCAACAGGCAGTACTAAGGAAGCTTCCTCTGAAGAAGAAGCTTATGATCCTGAGAACCCAGCAATGGAAGAGGTGAATTACATGGGAGAACCCTATGGAAACACCTATAATCCTTCATGGAGAAATCATCCAAATCTCTCATGGAAGGATCAACAGAGACCTCAATAAAGTTTCAACAACAATAATGGTGGAAGAAACAGGTTTAGCAATAGCAAGCTTTTTCCATCATCTTCTCAGCAACAGACAGAGAATTCTAAGCAAAGCCACTCTGACTTAGCAACCATTGTCTCTGATCTAATTAAAACCACTCAAAGTTTCATGACTGAAACAAGGTCCTCCATTAGAAATTTAGAGGCACAAGTGGGTCAGCTGAGTAAGAAAATTACTGAACTCCCTCCTAGTACTCTCCCAAGTAATACAGAAGAGAATCCAAAGAGAGAGTGCAATGCCATAAACACGTCTCACATAGCCGAACCTGGAGAGGAGGAAGAGGCAGTAATCTCCACTGAGGAAGTCCTCAATGGACGTCTACTGACCTCCAAGGAGTTCCCTAATGAGGAACCATGGGAATCTGAGGCTCAGACTGAGACCATAGAGATTCCATTGAATCTACTTCTGCCATTCATGAGCTCTGATAAGTATTCTTCCTCTGAAGAGGATGAAGATGTTACTGAAGAGCAAGTTGCTAAGTATCTTGGAGCAATCATGAAGCTAAATGCCAAGTTATTTGGTAATGAGACTTGGGAGGATGAACCCCCTTGCTCATCAAAGAACTGGATGACTTGACTAGGCAGAGATTACCTCCGAAGAGACAAGATCCTGGAAAGTTCTCAATACATTGTACCATAGGCACCATGACCTTTGAGAAGGCTCTGTGTAACCTAGGGTCAAGCATAAACCTCGTGCCTCTCTCTGTAATGGAGAAACTAGGGATCATTGAGGTACAATCTGCAAGAATCTCACTGGAGATGGCAGATAATTCAAAGAAACAGGCTTAAGGACTTATAGAGAATGTCTTCGTAAAGGTTGAAGACCATTACATCCCTGCTGATTTCATAATCCTAGAGATTGGGAAGTGTATGGATGAATCCATCATCCTTGGCAGACCCTTCCTAGCCACAGCAAAAACTGTGATTGATGTTGACAGAAGAGAATTGATCATTCAAGTGAATGGAGACTCCCTTGTGTTTAAAGCTCAAGGATATCCCTCTGTCACCATGGAGAGGAAGCATGAAGAGCCTCTCTCAATACAGAGTCAAACAGAGCCCCCACAATCAAACTCTAAGTTTGGTGTTGGGAGGCCACAACCAAACTTTAAGTTTGGTGTTGAACCCCCACATTCAAACTCTAAGTTTGGTGATGGGAGGTTCCAACATTGCTCTGAATATCTGTAAAGCTCCACGAGAGCCACTGTCAAGCTATTGACATTAAAGAAGCGCTTATTGGGAGGCAACCCAATTTTTACTTATCTATAATAAATTTCTATCTTCTTTTGTTATTTTATGTTTTCTATAGGTTGATGATCATGTGAAGTCACAAAACAATTGAAAAAGCAAAAACAAAAGGAAAAATAGAATGAAAAATAGAACACCCTGGAGGAGAAACTTACTGGCGTTTAAACGCCAGTAAGGGTAACAGAATGGGCGTTAAACGCCCAGTCTGGCACCATTCTAGGCGTTTAACGCCAGAAATGGGCACCAAACTGGCGTTTAAAGCCAGGAATGGGCAAAAAGCTGGCGTTTAACGCCAGAAATGGGCACCAGACTGGCGTTTAACGCCAGAAATGGGCACCAGACTGGCGTTTAACGCCAGGAATGGGCAAGAAGCTGGCGTTAAATGCCAGAAATGGGCAGCAGCCTGGCGTTTAACGCCAGGATTGGCAGCAAGGGGCATTTTGCACGATACATGGTGCAAGGATGAGAAATCGTTGACACCTCAGGATCTGTGGACCTCACAGGATCCCCAAAAAGCCCACCTCTCTCTCTCTTCTTCACCCATTCACCAATCACCTCAATACCTCTTCCCCAAAAACCCCTCACCTATCAAATCCCACCATTCTCTTCACCACTCACATCCATCCTTCATAAAACCCTACCTACCTCACCATTTAAATTCAAACCACTTTACCACCCAAACCCACCCATAATGGCCGAACCATACCCCCCTCCCCACTTCTATATAAACCCATCTTCACTCCTTCATTTTCACACAACCTAAACACCACTTCTCCCCCTTGGCCGAAACACAGCCTCCTACATCTCCTCTATTTCTTCTTCTTCTACTCTCTTCTTTCTTTTTTTTGATCGAGGACGAGCAACCTTCTAATTTTGGTGTGATAAAAGCTAAAGCTTTTTTGTTTTTCATAACCATTAATGGCACCAAAGGCCGGAGAAACCTCTTGAAAGAGGAAAGGGAAGGCAAAAGCTTCCACCTCCGAGTCTTGGGAGATGGAGAGATTCCTCTCAAAGGTGCATCAAGACCACTTCTACGAAGTTGTGGCCAAGAAGAAGGTGATCCCCGAGGTCCCTTTTAAGCTCAAAAAGGGCGAATATCCGGAGATCCAACATGAGATCCGAAGAAGAGGTTGGGAAGTTCTCACCAACCCATTCAACAAGTCAGAATCTTAATGGTTCAAGAGTTCTATGCCAATGCATGGATCACCAAGAACCATGATCAAAGTGTGAACCCGGATCCTAAGAATTGGCTTACAATGGTCCGAGGAAAATACTTAGACTTTAGTCCGGAAAATGTAAGGTTGGCATTCAATTTGCCTATGATGCAAGGAGATGCACACCCATACACTAGAAGGGTCAACTTTGATCAAAGGTTGGACCAAGTCCTCATGGACATCTGTGAAGAGGGCGCTCAATGGAAGAGTGATTCAAGAGAGAAGCCGGTTCAACTAAGAAGGCATGTCCTCAAGCCCGTGGCTAGGGGATGGTTGGAGTTCATCCAACGCTCAGTCATTCCTACTAGCAATCGATCTGAAGTTACTATAGACCGCGCTATCATGATTCATAGCATCATGATTAGAGAGGAAGTAGAAGTTCATGAGGTTATATCCCAAGAACTCTACAAGGTGGCGGACAAGTCCTCCACTGTGGCAAGGTTAGCCTTTCCTCATCTTATTTGTCACCTCTGCAATTCAGCTGGAATTGACATAGAGGAAGACATCCTCATTGATGAGGACAAGCCCATCACTAAGAAAAGGATGGAGCAAGTGAGAGAACCTCACCAAGAGCATGACGAAACTCCTCATCATGAAATCCCTGAGATGCCTCAAGGTATGCATTTTCCTCCACAAAACTATTGGGAGCAAATCAACACCTCCCTAGGAGAATTGAGTTCCAACATGGGACAACTAAGGGTGGAGCACCAAGAGCATTCCATCCTCCTCCATGAAATTAGAGAAGACCAAAGAACCATGAGAGAGGAGCAACAAAGGCAAGGAAGAGACATTGAGGAGCTCAAGCAGTCCATAAGATCTTCAAGAGGAAGAACAAGCCGCCATCACTAAGGTCGACCCGTTCTTTAATTTTCTTGTTCTTTATTTTCTGTTTTTCAAATTATTATGCTTTATGAATTTCAAATGAAAAATGTTTTTAATTGAAAAAGAAAAGAAGTGCATGAATTTCAAATTTTAAAACAGTTTAATTATCTTGATGTGGTGGCAATACTATTGTTTTTCTGAATGAATGCTTGAATAGTGCATATTTTTTAATTTGATTGTTTATGAATGTTAGAATTGTTGGCTCTTGAAAGAATGATGGGAAAAGGAGAAATGTTATCTGATGATCTGAAAAATCATAAAATTGATTCTTGAAACAAGAAAAGGCAGTGAAAAGCTTGCAGAAAAAAAAAGGCGAAAAAAAAGAGAGAAAAGAAAAAAGAAAGAAAAAGAAAAGTGACGTTAGGATTTTTGCCAGTAAAGAATTTTATAAAAACAGTCACGTTGTAGATATAGTCTCTAAACCAACAGAAATTCCTTCGTACAAATGTTTTGGTTGTCACAAGTAACAAATGCCTTTAAAATTGATAACCGAGTATTTAAACCTTGGGTCGTCTTCTCAAGGAATTGCAGGGAAGTATGTTCTTATTATTGGTTATGAGTTTGTAAATTGGGGGTTTTGGAGTTTGGAAAATGGGCACAGGTATATTATCAAAGCAATAAAAATAAATAAATAACTATAAAATAAACTCTTGGCAAGGTATAAGAACTGGAAGTCCTATCCTAGTTATCCTTATCAATTGTAATGAGAATTGGATTCTTCTCTCACTTGTTAACCTCTAACTATGAAGGTAAGTTAAGTGGATGAATTAATTCTGATTCCTCAAGTTCTAGTCTTTCCTTGGGAAAAGTTAGAGTTATTGGAACTCGAATTAATTCTTGAAAAATTCCAATTTTCAATCAACAATGAGTTTGATAACTCAAGTGTCTCCAATGACTCAACCAAAGCCAAAAGGGGAAAATTCAAATTATAAATAATAGAGAGAACAATCATATATCTGAAATACCTCAATTAGCACTAATAAAGATATCAAATGTAACATGGAAGAGTTCATAAATTAAATTAGGAAAATAAATAAAAGGAACATTGAACCTGTGATGAAGAAGAAATAATCATAAATCCTAAAACAAAATCCTAATAGAGAGGAGAGAATCTCTCTTTCTAAAAACTATATCTACTCCTAAAATTATGAATATG
This sequence comes from Arachis hypogaea, assembly GCF_003086295.3. Lineage (NCBI taxonomy): Eukaryota > Viridiplantae > Streptophyta > Magnoliopsida > Fabales > Fabaceae > Arachis > Arachis hypogaea. Next base: position 90,371,303 of record NC_092046.1, on the reverse strand, counting down.
AAAGTTTATCTATGTATGGATGCATTCCCCCACTTTATAGCCTCTAATCTGTGTTTTCTGGGCTGCAAACAGGGTCGAAAACAGCCCAGAAATCACTGGAGATGAAATCTGCCACGCTGGTTTTTTGTCACTGCGACACGGCCGCATGGAGCACGCGGTCGCGTCACCTAGTGTCAGGGAAACTATGGCATATTATATATCAAATCGAAGCCCGGGACGTTAGCTTTCCAACGCAACTGGAACCGCGTCGTTTGGACCTCTTTAGCTAAAGTTATAGCCGTTTGAGTGCAAAGAGGTCAGGCTGGACAGCTTAGCAATTTCTCCAACTTCTTGTATTCCTTCCACTTTTGCATGCTTCCTTTCCATCCTCTAAGCCATTCCTGCCCTGTAATATCTGAAATCATTTAACACACATATCAAGGCATCTAATGGTGATAAGGGAAAATTAATTTTTGGTAATTAAAAGGCTCAGGAAGCAAGTTTCCAATTATAGAATAAAATTAGGAAGGAAATATAAAACCATGCAAATATTATGAATAAGTGGGTAAAGAGTTGATAAAATCCACTCAATTGAGCACAAGATAAACCATAAAATAGTGGTTTATCAAAAAGTAAGCAGAAAAAGCCAATACCCCTTTAAACCAAAAGGCAAGGGTGATAGAAAGGATCCAAGGCTTTGAGCATCAGTGGATAGGAGGGCCCACAAGAATAAAATCCTGGCCTAAGCGGCTAAACCAAGCTGTCCCTAACCATGTGCTTGTGGCGTGAAGGTGTTAAGTGAAAACTTGAGACTGAGCGGTTAAAGTCGAGGTCCAAAGCAAAAAGAAGAGTGTGCTTAAGAACCCTGGACACCTCTAATTGGGGACTCTAGCAAAGCTGAGTCACAATCTGAAAAGGTTCACCCAGTTATGTGTCTGTGGCATTTATGTATCCGGTGGTAATATTGGAAAACAAAGTGCTTAGGGCCACGGCCAAGACTCATAAAGTAGCTGTGTTCAAGAATCAACCTACTTAACTAGGAGAATCAATAACACCATCTGGATTCTGAGTTTCTATAGATACCAATCATTCTGAACTACAAGGAATAAAGTGAGATGCCAAAACTGTTCAGAAGCAAAAAGCTAAAAGCTCCGCTCATCTAATTAATACTGATCTTCATAGATGTTTTTGGAATTCATTGTATATTCTCTTCTTTTTATCTTATTTGATTTTCAGTTGCTTGGGGATAAGCAACAATTTAAGTTTGGTGTTGTGATGAGCGGATAATTTATACGCTTTTTGGCATTGTTTTTAGTATGTTTTTAGTATATTTTAATTAGTTTTTATTATATTTTTATTAGTTTTTAAATAAAAATCATATTTCTGGACTTTACTATGAGTTTGTGTGTTTTTCTGTGATTTCAGGTATTTTCTGGCTAAAATTGAGGGACCTGAGCAAAAATCTGATTCAGAGGCTAAAAAAGGACTGCAGATGCTATTAGATTCTGACCTCCCTGCACTCAAAGTGGATTTTCTGGAGCTACAGAAGTCCAATTGGCACGCTCTAAATTGCTTTGGAAAGTAGACATCCTGGGATTTCCAGCAATATATAATGGTCCATACTTTGCCCGAGATTTGATGGCCCAAACAGGCGTTCCAAGTCAGCTCATGAATTCTGGCGTTTAACTCCAAAACTGGCACAAAAGCTGGTGTTTAACTCCAAGAAAAGTCTCTACACATGAAAGCTTCAATGCTCAGCCCAAGCACACACCAGGTGGGCCCGGAAGAAGATTTCTTCATTAATTACTTATTTCTGTAACCCTAGGCTACTAGTTTTCTATAAATAGGACCTTTTGCTATTGTATTTTCATCTTTTACTCATACTTGGATAGACCTTTTCACGTTTGGGGGCTGGCCTCATGGCCATGCCTAGACCTTGTTCTTATGTATTTTCAACGGTGGAATTTCTACACACCATAGATTAAGGTGTGGAGTTCTGCTGTTCTTCATGAATTAATACAAAGTACTATTGTTTTTCTATTCAACTCAAGTCTATTTCTTCTCCAAGATATTCATTCGTTCTTCAACTTGATGAATGTGATGATCCGTGACACACATCATCATTCTCACCTATGAACATGTGCCTGACAACCACCTCTGTTCTACTAGCAATGGCTTGAATGCGTATCTCTTGGGTTTCTAATCTAAGATTGGAAACTTCGTGGTATAGGCTAGAATTATTGGCGGCCATTCCTGAGATCCGGAACGTCTAAACCTTTTCTGTGGTATTATGAATTGGATCTGGGATGGGATGACTGTGACGAGCTTCAAACTCGCGATTGTGGGGCGTGTGACAGACACAAAAGGATCAATGGATCCTATTCTGACATGATCGAGAACCGACAGATGATTAGCCGTGCGGTGATAGCGCATTTGGAACGTTTTCACTGAAAGGACAGGAAGTAGCCATTGACAATGGTGATGCCCAACATAAAGCTTGCTAAGGAAAGGAGTATGAATGATTGGAAGAAGGCAATAGGAAAGCAGAGGTTCAGGAGGAACAAAGCATCTTCATACGCTTATCTGAAATTCGAACCAAAGAATTACATAAGTATCTCTATCTTTATTTTATGTTTTATTTATCTTTTAATTATCAATTCTCCATCACCATCTGAATTTGCCTGACTGAGATTTACAAGGTGACCATAGCTTGCTTCAAGCTGACAGTCTCCGTGGGATCAATCCTTACTCACGTAAGGTATTACTTGGACGACCCAGTGCACTTGCTGGTTAGTTGTGCGGAGTTGTGACAAAGTGTGATTCACGTTTAAGAGCCCCAAGTCCTTTGGCGCCATTGTTGATGATCACAATTTCGTACACCACACACCAAGCCTTCTTCCTAGACCCGTGTAAAGTAGCATTCATCCAATCATAGTCCCTATACTTTGAAGTTTTGACCTTGATGAGCCTAATTCCAAACCTCCAACCACTACACAACTCCTTTTTAATCTTAATTCCACAAAGAGCTCTAAGTTGACCATCATTTTCAATTAAACCATATTCAAGTGAGAAATCAAAGCATAGGGATAAGAATTTTACCCACTTGAATGTTGTGTTGGATGGTGACTTGGGGAGGGAGACCTCCCCACACTTAGACAATGCGATGTCTACTTCTTTAGGCTCTTCTTTAGTTGTTTCCACCTCTTCGCATGCTTCCTCAATTTCATCCTTTCCCCTTTTTTCACTTAGCTTGGTGTTGTCTTTAAGAACTTCATCTTGCCCAATGGGAGGTGATTCAATTTTGGATAGGAATTCATTGATGAATGAATCCATCTCTTGATCAACCTCTTCATATTCTTCAATTTCGATATACACCAATTCAACTTTTTCCTCTTGGTAGCTCTCTTCCGATTCACTCTCTTTCTCATTGCCCACCAAGGGTATGGGAGGTTGTGCACATTCTTCTATACTTTCAACTTCATGTCCAATGGGGGAGGATTCAACTGTAGATAGAAATTCACCCATGATTGAATCCATCTCTTGATAAACCTCTTTCAAGTCTCCAACTATGATATGTTTTGGAGGTTGTGCACCTTCCTCAACATCAATATCAAGCTTCTTGGAAGAGTGCTCTATGATGCTACATTCCCATGGACTTTCAACATCTCCTAAATCTTCAACCACTTTTTCCTTTTCTTCAACAATCATAGGCTCCTCCAATTGTTCTAATACAAAATAACATCCCTCATTTTCCACCGCAGTTTCCAATCTCTCCTTCATGCTATGATCTTCAATTGATTCTTCACATATGGTTATGGAAGTACATTGAGTGTTCAAGCATTGGTAGGCTAAAGTATGCACTACCTTGGTCAAGTTAGTCACAAACTCTAGGGTGTTCCTTTGCATATCCACTTGTCCTTGAAGTAGCAAGGTGAGAGAGTCATTTATTGGGGCTTGGGGTGGATAAGAGGGTTCATAGTAGGAAGGTGGTTCTTCTTGGTAAGGGTATAGAGATGGTGTGCATTGAGGTGGTTTTTGGTAATAATCTTGATAGGATTGTGGTGGTTCTAGAGGTTGTTGCTCATAATGGTCATAAGAATATGGTATGGGTGATTGGTCATATGGTGGATATGGATCATAGGAAGGTGCTTGGTAATGAGAGGCTTGTGAGAATGGTTGAGGTTCGTGTTGAGGATGAGATTCATAGGCATATGATGGTAGTGATTGATTGCCATAAAAATATTCACCATAGCCATTGAATTGACACGCACTAGGATGGGAATTATACCTATAAGTGTCCGGAGGTTGTTGCCCACAGGAGTGATCAATCCCTTGAGGCTCCTCCCATCTTTGTTGGTTCCATCCATAATGAGTGTCATCATTGAAGTTCAAATTTCCTACAACACAATTAGAACCAAACTCATAGCCAAAGTGAGAATTCATGGTGAAAAGAGGAAATAAAATTCAAGAGCTAATAGAAAAATAATGAAACAAAGTCCTAAACTAGCAAAGACTAGCAAACAATACAAAAATCAAGCTATTCACAATATTCACATATGTACAATAACCAATAACACAACACTATTGTAATTCCCCGGCAACGGCGCAATTTTGATAAGAAGACTTTTGTGTGGTTCAGAATTCACAAATGAATTCTCATTGCAAGTATAGTTCCTAAACCAACAATAATCCTTTCATACAAAAGATTATTTGTCACAGGTACAAACCCCTAAATTTATAAACCGAAGTATTTAACCTCGGGTTGTTCTCCCTAGGAATTGTAATAAAGTGTCTTGTTATTAGTTATGGAGCATGTTTTCGGGTTTTTAATAAGAGACATGAAATGTAAATGGCAACGAAAATAAACTAATAACTAAAAAGGCCTTGGAAAGGTTTGGTGGTCAATGATCTCTATCCTAATCACTAACCACAACATGAGAATTGGCAAGGATCAACCCCATTAAGTCATCCTCTAACTAATAAAGAAAAGTCAAATGAGCTATGTCAATCCAAGTCCATAAGTCCTAGTTCTACACCAAATCAATTAGTGAGATCTAGAGTTAATGGCTCCCAATCGTCAATCACTTGGACATTAGTAACTCAAGAGTTCCTAAGTTACCTTCCCAAGCCAAGAGCACTAAAATCTACTCTAAAATCCAACCAAGCATTTCATCAAATACATGGAAGGCACAAAAGAAAAGCATAGTAAAATTGCAAGAATTAAAGGAATCTACAACTACAAAAGTAAGAGATTAACAATAGAAAGGCAAAACAATAGAAAAGTAAACTTATAACTATAAGAAGCATTGTAACAAACACATAGAAGGCAATAAGAGTAAACAACATGAATTGCAAGAATTAAAGAGAGATCTAACTACAAAAGCAAGAGGTTAACAATAGGAAATCAAAACAATTATGAAACAACAAAGAACTTACCAATTACATTGAAGAAGAAATGTAGATCTACAAAAGAAAGTTCATAAGCTACAAATAACAATGCAAAGGAATTACAAGAGAAGTAGAATGCTACAATTACAAGAGAACAATTAAGGATGAAAGAGGAAAATTAAGAGAGAAGAAGAAGAAGTAGATATAGATCTAAACCTAATCCTAATTCTAATCCTAGAGAGAAGTGAGAGCTTCTCTCTCTAAAACTAACTTTCCCTCCAAAAATTAAACTAAACTAAACTAATGTGTGAAAGTATCTAAAGTATGTTGATTCTCTTTCAATCCTTGGCTTAAATAGCATTAGAAATGAGTTGGATTGGGCCCACAAGGCTTTAGAATTCGTTGGCCACATATTACTTTAAGTGGATCATATGGCAGCAACGATGCGTGCACGTAAAGTGCGCGTAGATGTCACCATACGTGTAGTAACTATGACAAATATTATATCGTTTCGAAGCCCCGAATGTTATCTTTTCAACGCAACTAGAACCGCATCATTTGGACCTCTGTAGCTCAAGTTATGGTTGTTTAAGTGCGAAGAGGACGGCTTGACAACTTTTGCGATTCCTTCATTTCTTCATGAGTTCTCCATTTTTACATGCTTTTCGTTCATTCCCTTGATCCAATCTTTGCCTCCTAAATCTGAAATCACTTAACAAACATATCAAGGCATCTAATGGAATCAAAGGTAAATCAAGATTAAACAATTAAGGACCTAAAAAGCATGTTTTCACTCTCAAGCACAATTAAAGGAGAATTTACAAAATCATGCTATTTCATTGGATATGGGAGAAAGGTTGACAAAAACCTCTAAATTCAACACAAGATAAACCCTAAATATGGGGTTTATCAGGCATCAGGCATTCATTAAAGTGAACGCTACGCTCAATGAATTGAGCGTTTTCGTGACATAGCCAAGGAAGGGCGTGCACCAAAGAAACCAAGAGAGAGCGTTGGGTGAGTGAACGCTACATTCACTAATGTAACGCTAGAAGAAATGTTGCACCAGGGAAGCACGTGAAAGAAGCATGCTTGGCAAAATGAACGTAGCGTTCATCCAAGCAAACTGAGCGCTCCACTGGAGCTCCACCAAGCCACCCCTGATCCATTCATTCAAGACCAAACCAAAAGAATTGATCTATTTCTGAATTTCCTCATCTGAGAGCTTTTTAGTTTACTGCACTTCACATTTTTCAGTTTTGTTTTAATTTCCAGCACCTAAATCCTTTTATTCTTCATGCAATTTAAGTTCCCTTACAATTTATATTCAGCAATTTAAATTCCTTGCACTTTAAGCTTCAATCATTTACCTTTCTTGCAATTTAAGTTTCTGCAGTTTACTTTTCTTGCTATTTAAGTTTCAGTCAATTTACTTTCTGCATTTTACAATTTCTGCAATTTACCTTCTGTTGGTCACTTTTCATTCAATTCACCAATGTTGGCTTGACTGAACTAATCACCCACTAAAGTTGCTTGATCCATCAATCCCTGTGGGATCGACCTCACTCTAAGTGAGCTTTACTACTTGATGCGACCCAGTACACTTGTCCGTGAGTTTGTGTGGAAATATAATTTTCCCCCATCACTCTCACACCCTATACGCACAACTCACTGTCTGGACCATGCGATGGCACAGTGCACGCTGATGACATGTCATTTTGTGCATATTTTCTATGCTTTTTCATACAAGAAATTAATAATTAATGCTTAAAAATTGAATGCTTTTGTGCTTAAATAGTATATTTCTTTGATATTTTGATTTTATAAACTTTGTAGGAAATAAGGGGAAATAGAAGAAAAAAAAGCACAAAATAAACTCAAAAAAAGAAAAGAAGAATTTTGGGACACACTTTGAAGTTTGAGCACGCTTTTGGAACCTTAGGCCACACTTTTAAAAGCATGGCCCATGACCCAAGAAGCCTTGGCATTAGTAACGTGATACATTAATGCCTTATGCATGCATTATCATGAATTAATAATTAAAGCATGCATGCATGAAACATTTATTATTAATGTCAATTGGCAATGAATGAATCAAGCTTTACGTTAATTAAGTAATGCATTGGCATTACTAATTAAAGCAATAAAGCAAATGAAAGCATGCATGCAATAAGGTATTAACGCCATTAATTCATGAAGTATACATTAATATAATATGCAAGGCGTTAATAATATTTATGCATGCAATGAGCCATATAATTTGCTAGCATGGGCCATTAATCAAAAGGACGCTTAGCATGAATATATAAAGCAAGGAACGCTGAACTCTTTCAACAACGCTCTACGTTCATATAAAGAGCGCTACGCTCTTCCTTTAAAGAGCGCTTGCGATGGAAAAAAACAGCTGGCAACGCGTACGCGTGGGTAACGCGTACGCATCGATGTGACATTTCTGAAGAAGCACGCGTATTAGTGCATGACATGTACGCGTGGATGTGATCAGCGCTCAATTGCAAAGAGAGAGCTAAGTTATCTGAATGAGAATTTTGGAGCAAATTTAAATTTGAAATTGAAGTTTTGCAACCGACGAGTACGCGTACATGACGCGCACGCGTCGATGTGACATTTCTGAAGAACCACGCGTACGCATGGCTGACGCGTACGCACAGAAGTGGCAAGTTTGAAGGGCCACGCGTACACGTAGGGGACACGTACGCATGGGTAGCGTTCTTTGCATGAACGCTACGCTCGTTTGGAAAGCACTACAAGGGACGCGCAAATGTACGGGATGTGTACGCATGGGTGTAAAAACACTCCGTTCTCCAAATGAATGCTACGATCTCCTGGAAGTGCATTTCTGCTCAATTAATTTCATTCTGGGCCCATTTAAATGACAGCATGCAAAGCCCACTCAGATCACTCAAGCAAAGGCACAAGGAGCATCTAGAATAGGATTTTCTTTTAATTGTAATTTGTTTTGAATGTCATTTCAATTTATAATTTAGGCAAGCCTATATAAAGGCATATGTTTCATTTCATTGAGATAGGTCTGTTAGGGAGTTCTGGTGCTGGAGTAGGAGTAGGAGTAGAATAGAAAGCTCTTTTATCTTTCTGCAATTTTACATTCCAGTATTGAATTCAATTCAGCTTATGCAAATTTTAATTTACTGCCATTCTCGTCTCCACTTTTTCTTTCTGAAAATTTTCATCTGCATTGGTACTGAGCTTGATTTACTTTCCTGTAATTCTGTTCTTCTGCAATTTTACAATTGAGTCTGCTGTGAGCTGAGTTTAATTTCTATGCAATTTAAATTCCCTACATCTTTGCCTCTCTGCCAAACTACTTTCATGCAATTTTAATCTTCTACAATTGTTCTGTGTTCTGATTTACTATTTCATTTAATTTCACAGCACCCAATTCCCTTTACATTTGCTGCAATTTATGTTTCTTGCTCTTTATATTTCTGCCAATTTACCTTCTACACTTTATGCCTTCTGTAATTTACATTCTGTCAATACAATTTCACCCAATTCACCACTGTTAGCTTAACTAGACTAATCACCTCACTAAAGTTGCTTGATCCATTAAACCCTGTGGGATCGACCTCATTTCTGTGAGTTATTACTACTTGATGCGACCCGGTACACTTGCCGGTGAGTTTGTGTGGAATTATTTTTCCCTCATCAAGTTTTTGGCACCATTGCCCGGATTGATTTAGATCAACAATGATTAAGTTGGTGATAAGTCTAGATTAAGATTTTTCTTTATTTTTGTCATTTAAGTTCTTTTAATTTTTGTTTTCTACTGATAGTAAGGTGTTTGTGTTATTGCCTCACTAAGAAGTTCTCATCTGTGACATGATGAATTTTAATTTTCATTGGTGATTGTGTTTTACAGAATTTAAATGGAGTTTACCTCATCTTTTGATCAAACAAATTTCATGGGATATTGCCCACCATCACCAAATGATTATTCCAATGGTGGCTGGGAATATCACCAAGGAATGAGAGATTATGAGCAATCCAATAAGTGGGGATATGCTAATCAAGACAATTCCATGAGATACTTTCCAACACCACAAAATGATTCATGTCATTATGCTAATGGTGGATGGGAGTATCAACAAGAAATGATAGAGTATGAACACCTCCCAAAGCCACAAAATGACTCATATTTCTATGACAACTATTCATGCTATGGATGGGAGGGTCAAAACCAAAGAGATCTTAATGATCCATATTTTTCTTATCAAGAGACATCATCATTTGATTATGCTGTCAATACATTCATGCAAGATTTCTCCCAAATGCCACAAAATGATCCACATTGTGATGAATTCAACAATTACTCAAGTTGTGGGTGGGGGAATCAAAAGCAAAGAGCATTCAGTAGTTCATACTCCACTTATCAAGAGCCATCATCACTTAAGCATACCTTCAATTCATTTATGCAAAATTGTCCAACCTCACCTCCCAATTTTTCATTTGAAAATCCTTCATCGCTTGACTATGCCTCAACACAAAGTTTCCTCCAAGATTCATACAATTCATTTCACCAACCACAAAATTCATTACATTACACAGAAAACTCCTTTCAACATTCACATAACTCATTACACAATTCACAAAATTTACTCCATACCACTCAAAACAACTTCACCACAATACATCCATGCCCCAAAAATTACTCTCAACCTTCTCCTCTCTTGCTACAAGCAGAACAATGCCTTTAAAGTGCCATAGAATCTAGGGAAAGAGCTAGAGAATCCTTGGAAAGACAAGAAATCCTCTTCAAGAAGATAGATGGACACTTTGAGTAAATAAGGAGAAACTTAGGATTGCCAAGCATTGAGGATGAAGACCAATTTGTGGGTGAGGAAGTGGAAGAACAAGAAAAAGAGGTCCCTGTGTCAATTAAAATTTCAATGAAGAATGAGGTTGTGGAGGTATTTGAACCTGTGACTACATATCCACAGAGGCTACTTGAGGTGACAAAGGAATATGAAAACTCTCAACCCACACAAAAGCTTGAGTCTGTGATTGAAAGATATGAAGAGGAGATGAAGAGAGCTTGGGAAAATCAAGAAACCTCTTTCATAGAAGTGCTGTTAAACTAGATATTGAGTGCAAGGGAGGAAGACAACCAAGGAAATCCACATTCAACTGAAGCAGAGAGCTACATAGATGAAGGGGTCATTGAACCACCAATTAAAGAGGCTTTTGATGAAGAGAACACTCTAACCAACACACAACCACCATGTCTTGATATACAAGCAGTGAAGGCAACTAACAAGAACACCGAGAAGAGGCCAAGAAGGGGGACACTAGCTGGTTCATCTCTCCCTTTGAGGTCATTCCTCTTAATAAATTGCAAGAAGAGGAAGAAAGTTGAGAACAATATGTCAAGATAATGACACTAAAAGAGCGCTTGTTGGGAGGCAACCCAACCTTAGGTAACATTTCATTTCTCTGCTTTGTTTATTTTCTCTCTTTACTTTGTTTATTTTTAATAATTTGGCATATAATTACATTCTAAGTTTGGTGTTGCCCTACAACAATCTATTTTCAATCTTTATGGATGATTGCATCAATTCTAAATTGAAAGTGTCACACTAAGTTTCTAAGTTTGGTGTGCCTCTTAATTTTCTATGCAATGAATCCAGCAACACCACTTGTATGCATAATCATAATGCCTTTGCAGTGTTATCTTTCTTTTGGTTTAACATTTTTTTATTATTCTCTTTGTTTTAGTCATTCCTTTGTTTTTGATACTTTCTGTTTCTTTGTTCCTTGACTGTTTTTGTTAATACCTCACCAAGAAATCCTTATTCGTGACAGATTCTTCGCTTGGTGATTGTATTTAACATATAATAGTTTCATTTGCTTAGTTTTACTTCAAATAAATTGACATGTGATTGCATTCTAAGTTTGGTGTTGCTATGCAACAAAATTTATTTCCAATCTTTACTGGATACTTGCATCAATTCCAAGTGAAAGTGTCACACTAAGTTTGGTGTGCCACTTATCTTTTATGCAATGTATCATACACACCACACTTGTCTTTGCAATCACAATGTCTCTGTTTCTGGTGCGTTCATTGTTAATTTTTTATTTTGCTTGCTTAAATACATGTACTACTGACATTTCATTGTGTAAGACACTCATGATCTATCATAGACCCCATCACCACGGTTCTCATTATTTTTTGAGGATAAGCAAGAATTCTAGATTTGGTATGGGAAGGGGAAGAATAGGAGGAAAAGGACAACATAGTAAAGATGAACTACAAGGTGGTAACGTTCCTTTTTCCTCCTAATTATTTCCAGCAATATAAATTGCATGATTGTCTTTATTTTATCTGTATGTATGTGTGTTGTGAATAAGCATAGTTTGATTGCTGATTTTTAACATCTTGCTGTGACATTATGACTACCATCTTGAATTTTGTGAATTCAAAAGCAATTAAGCATCATGATCATAAACAAACAAGGAATTAAAGAAGAACTTAGCATAGGCATACAAGTATTTGAAGGCTAGTATGATAAATTGTTGCTCAATTACATTAGATTTTATTTAATTGAAGTTTTCATCGAGGACATTTTATGAAATTTTTGGAATCATGAAAACCTTGAAAAAGCAAATGCAGTTAAGGCAAGAAAAGAAAAAGGGAAAGAATGAAAAAGATGAAGGCTCTGAGTACCAATGACAATTCAATTGTAAAGTACTTGTGGTGTTTATGTATCAAGCAAAAAGCTTGAAAACAAAACACTTAGAGTCAAGGCTAGGCTCAAGTGCAAAAGCACTCCCTCAAAGCTCAAGGCTTTGAGCATCAATGATTAGAGAGTAGAGAAAAAGAAACAAATAAGCTTAAAGAAGTCCTCTAATTTAATGCTTGTGGTGCTTATGTATCAAGTGGTAATACTTGAAAACAAAGCATTTAGAGTCGTAGCTTTGTTATCAACTGATGGGGCAAAGCACCCAAAAGGAGAAACTAAGAAGAGAATGAAAAGCTTGCTTTAAGGAAGAAATATAAGGAAAAGATTTCATAAAATGAGCTAGATAGAAGAATTAATCATTTACATTTCTTTTGTGATTGTAGCATGGATAGAAAACTAGCCAACCATGAACATCAACTTGCTATTCTTCTCACATTGGTTTGTCAAAACTTACTGCATGATTATTTTCTTGCTTGGGGACAAGCAAGGTTTAAGTTTAGTGTTGTGATGACATGTCATTTTGTACATATTTTTTATGTTTTTTCATACAAGAAATTAATTATTAGTGCTTAAAAATTGAATGCTTTTATGCTTAAATAGTATATTTCTTTGATCTTTTGATTTTATAAACCTTGTAGGAAATAAGTGGAAAAAGAAAAAAAAAAGCACAAAATAAAATCAAAAAAAGAATAGAGGAATTTTGGGGCACACTTTAAAGAATGAGCACGCTTTTGGAACCTTAGACCACGCTTTTAAAAGTGTGGCCCATGACCTAGGAACCCTTGGCATTAGTAACGTGATACATTAATGCCTTATGCATGCATTATCATGAATTAATAATTAAAGCATGCATGCATGAAACATTTATTAGTAATGTCAATTGGCAATCAATGAATCAAGCTTTACATTAATTAAGTAATGCATTGGCATTACTAATTAATGCAATAAAGCAAATGAAAGCATGCATGCAAAAGGTATTAATGCCATAATAAATGAAGCATGCATTAATATAATATGCAAGGCGTTAAAAATATTTATGCATGCAATGAGCCATTTAATTTGCTAGCATGGGCCCTTAATCAAAAGGAAGCTTAGCGTGATATATAAAGCAAGGAATGCTGCGCTCTTTCAAGAACGCTCTACGTTCATATAAAGAGTGCTACGCTCTTCCTTTAAAGAGCACTTGCGATGGAAAAAATCAGCTGGCGACGCGTACGTGTCGATGTGACATTTCTGAAGAAGCACGCGTACGCGTGCATGATGCGTATACGTAGATGTGATTGATAAACCCATATTTCATGAGTTATTTTTTGCTTAGCTTGAGTGATTTATTCAATCCTTCACCCACTTATTCATATTAATTGCATGGTTTTACTTTCCCTTCCTTATTATGTGATGTATGTGAAAAACATGTTTCCTAAGCTTTCAAATTAATTATTTTAATTACCTTTATTTCCATTCGATGCCGTGATTAGTGTGTTGAGTAGTTTCAGATTTTCTAAGGCAGAATGACTTAAAGGATGGAAAAGGAAATGTACAAAAATGGAAGGAAAGTGCGAAACAGAGTTTTGCAGAAACTGGTATCCACGCGATCGCATGGACGACGCGATCGCGTGCCAGAAGCGAAGAAGCAGCGACGCGGCCGCTTGACTAATACGACCGCGTGCCTTAAGTAGAACGCATACGACGCGGACGCGTGACTGACGCGACCGCGTGGTAAGGAAAAGCTCCAGATGACGCTACCGCGTGACCCACGCGGACGCGTGACAGAGGCCACGTATCAGAATTTACAGAATACGCTCAAAGCGGATTCTGAAGCCTTTTTGGCCCAAATCCAAGTTCAGAACACATAGACTAGAGGCTATAAAGTGGGGGAATGCATCCATTCAAAAGAGAGCTCGCATTTTTACTACTTTCCATGATTTAGATTTAGTTTGAGAGGGGTTCTCTCCTCTCTCTCTTAGGATTTAGGACTTCTCTTAGTTTGTAAGAGTGACTCTCGATCTAGGTTTTATGTTTCTTTGTTTTAAGCTTCTCTTTTCACTTTTATTTATTTATTCCAGCACTTAAGTTGATTATTTACTTTTATAATTTAATTTATGGATTATTCCATGTTACAGATTATTATTTGAATTAATGATAATTGAGGTCTTCCAGTTTATTGATTTCTTTCTCTTTAATTTGTGTTACCATTGCTTTCCATCTAAGGACATTTTTATTCCAGCAATTTTACTTTTTCCCTTTCGGTCTTGGTTAAGAAATCAGTAACTCAACATAACTGATAATCGCTATCTTGCTAATTGAACTGAACTTCAATAATCCCAACTTTTTCCTAGGAATTAAATAGGATTCGTAGGTCAAACTAATTAGTCCCTTGACTTTCCTTTGCTTTGGTAAAGGTTAACTAAGTGGAATTTAGATTCAACTTTCATTATTGTTAAGAGAGATAACTAAGTTGGACTTCCAATTTCTTTTACCTTTCCAGAAGTTTGCTTTACAGTATTTATTTAATTTAATTGCCATCTACTTTACTGGTCATTTAAATCACTTTCTTCTCACCTTCTAAACCCCGATTACAACCTTTATAGCCAATAACAAGAACATACTTCCTTGTAGTTCCTTGAGAAGACGACCCGAGGTTTGAATAGTCGGTTAACAATTTTTAAAGTGGTTTGTTACTTGTGACACCCAAAACGTTTGTACGAAGGAATTTCTGTCAGTTTAGAGACTATATCTACAACACGACTGTTTTTATGAACTTCTTTACTAGCAAAAATCCCAACGTCAAAAATGGCGCCGTTGCCGGAGAACTGCTAACGTGTGCCTTATTATTGGTTATTGTAAATATTTTTCTTTTGCTTGTTTATTTATTTTTGTTTTTCCTTTTTATCTTTATTTGCTACCATGAACTCTCACCCCTCTCGCTTTGAGTTTGGTTCTAACTTTGTTGAAGGAAATAGAAGTTACAGCAGGAATATGCATAAAGGTCAGACCAATCAAGGATGGATGGAGCCAAGAGGATCTAATCAACCCTTTAGGCAGCAACACCCTCCGAGATATCCTGGACAAAGACTATTCTACCGTGCATACCCAGCTGAAAGATATGGTGGACAACCTTGTAACTACCAACAAGCCCCACCTCGTGCATATAAACCATCCTTTCAACATAACCCCGAACCACCACACTCACAAGCTTCTCCTCACCATTCGCCACCATATGATCCTTCCTTACCCCAGTACCAATCCAATCACTCCCAATCACAGCCACTTTCCTATGTATCGTGTCCAAGTCCGGCAACCCGAGAAGCAGAGGTTCGCCTAAAGGAAACAGTAAATAAACTTCAAATAACCATTCGACAACTGGAGCAAACAATAATTCAATGGGTTTCTAGGCGCTCAAATACACAAGGATCAGCCACAGCCCCATGTGAACAGTTTAACGAAGAGCGTAGCATGAAGGAGATACCAGAAACTCCAGTGGACAAGACAGAGAATGAATTCGTACTAAAACAAGTAGAAGAAGCTGTCATTGTTCAAGAAGAAGAGTTGGTTGAAGATCTAGGAAATGCTGAACCTCCATGGGAATCCAGAACTGAAGAGAACTCCGTCAAGGACGTCACAGTTGATGCTAAGGAGGATAGTACACAACCCCCAAGGCAAGTCATTTATGAAGAATCGGACGGAATAACCCAGGACACAAATTCCCTTGATGATGATAGCCACAAGTCTGGCTTTCTTAGTAATGAACTTGCATCTGCAAGTGAATTCTCTGAGATCGAAGAATCTTCCCCAAGTGAATACGAAGACGATGTGGAGGTAGATTTCTCTCAACCTCCAATCTATGACTCAAGTGATGAAGAAGACATAGAAGACTTTGACCAGGACACAGATACGATTGTAGAACCTTGCAAGGAAGTGGAGGAATTCACAGAAGAGCACAAGGGAGTAGAACTTACAGAACCACCAGAAACACCTATCCAAAGGCCATTACCACCTAATATAAGCTTCAAGTGGGTACAATCCTTAACCTTTAACTTTACTTATTCACTTGAATATGGTTTGCTTGAAACAGATGGCCAGCTTAGAGCTCTTTGCGGCCTTAAGAGTAAGAGGGAAATGGCTCGTACTTAGAGTTGGTGCACAAGGTTCAATAAGGTTCCACGCTTCACCTCGAAGTACACGGATTGGTATCATGCTCAATTGCATGGATCACGGAGAACGTTTGGTCACCATGGTGAGATTCTACTTTTTAAACCGCTCGGATGGAAACATGTAGATCAAGACGGAGGCGGATTTAAAAACAAAGCTTGGGATCATGGATTCGGTTCTGACATTCGTCATCCCGGAAGCCTGAAAATCTGCCTGAAGCTGATCAGAAGCTTCACATGCCTAGTTTGGGACCCCGGAGGCTATTGGCATTCCAAGCATTGGTGGAGATTTTTGGACAAATTTAAACATAAGCCGCCATAGTAGGAAGCTCCTCCAATGTCCAGCTTAAGGACTTTAACTAAAAGTGCTAGGTGGGAGACAACCCACCATGGTATGGTCGCTTCTTTTTCAATTTATTTCTTGTTAATTGCTTTCATTTTTATTTTACTTTATTAAACCTGGAATCATGCATAGCATTCATATTAATCATTGCATTCTGCATTTATCTTACAAATATAAAAAAAAGGGGATGCGTGACGCGACCGCATCACCCATGCGATCGCATCAAATGGCGAACTACACTTCTCACGCGACCGCGTCATCAACGTGGCCGCGTGACCTGGAGATCGGCGTAAATATCCAACGTCCAGAAAGTTAGGCTGGAATTGTGCGGCCCTTGTGCGTTTGGCACAAATTGGCCCACGCGATCGCATGCCCCATGCGATTGCATCACTTGCACAAAACCAATCCCACGCGACCGCGTGAGCAACGCGATCGCGTCGCATGGATTACACAACACCCTAGGACGAGACAGAGAGTTGCGCTGAAACGAAGCTGGAGTCATGCGTCTAGCACAAATTCCAGCGATGCGATCGCGTGACCCACGCGATCGCGTCACCCCCTCTCCTACCCCTCTCACGCGATCGCGCGATCGACGCGATCGCGTCACCCCTATTTTCACCCCACCACGCGACCGCGTGCCCCACGCGGCCGCGTGGATTCCAATTTAAAACCCCCCAGATCACGCGAACCCTATTCTCGCGCCACCCCCCTGAACCCCAACCCTTTCTTCTCTCCTCCTCTAAACCCCAGCCACCAACGCACCACCATCCAACCACCATCTCCGACCCCCGCTGACGCCGTCAACCGCCCAGACACCACCGCCGTACCACCCCCACCCCTTCTCTCTTCCTCTTTTTCCTTCTTCCTCTTTCTCCCTCCATCTTCGCCACTGACCTCCGCCACTGCCCACCTCACACCGCCACACCCAACCCAGCCGCGCCCCCTCCGCCACCCACACGCAACCCCCTCCCTTCCTCTATCAATTACCCTAAACCCTATCCCATTACCCCCTTTTCCATTGCCCCCTCAGCGCCACCGTGCCGCCGTGCCCCTCCACCGCGCCGGACGCCGCCGCAGCCACCACCCAGCCGCTTTCTTACCCCGTTCTACTCCTCACGCCTACCAGGTTCCGATGAACGCCGCCTTTCTGTCCTTCGCAGTTATTTTACAATTTTTTTCTGTTTCTGTTCATAATTAGGATAGATAGATATGCATGCTGTAGTGGATTTTTAGGTTGTTCGGTATCTTAGGCTGTGGTTAGTGGATTTAGGTCTGTTTAATTGCACCGTTCTTGTTTATTGCTCTATGTTTTTGCAATCCTGATGCTGCTATGATATTAGTTCATATGCTGTAATTTCTTAATTCATGCTGCTCTTTATTCTGTTTTTCATGTTTATATTTATTATATGTAAATTGCAAGCTTCAATTTTAATTCATATGAACTGCTTTGATTGCTGTTTATTTTTCGGGACAATCCAATTTTAGCCGGAATGCTGCCCAAATTTTTTTGTGAATTGTTTTCATTCATGTTTTGGTTTGGCAATCTGAACTCTGTTGTCCTCTGCTTTCACCAAACCGTTTCATGAATGCTTTGGCAGACTTTCTTATCCTCTTTGATTTCCTGGTTTATAAACTGAATCTGTGATATTCTGATTCCAATTCTTGCTTTCTTTATATCTCTTTGAATCAACATCACCCTGTTTCCCTTGTTAGGTTGTGAGTTATTTCTAGTCATAATTGTGAATCCTTGTTATGTGGAATATTTTCTTTATGCCACTTACTTTAACCCACATTTTACTGCTTCAATAATTTTAATTTACTAACTCCTCTTTCAAATTCTAACCATACTAACCTTTTCAAAATCTCTTTTCTGATTTTTTCACTTTCCTCTAACTTTCTAACCATGGCATAATGACAATTTTTCTATTTAACTTGAATTCTGATACATTTTGGATTGTAAATTCTTCCTTTCCAAATTTTAAACTACTAAACAATCCTTAATGCACATTTACTTGACTCATTTACCTCATTCTAATTCTCCTTTGCCGCTTTGAGTTTTCTTTGTTTAATTGCCTATTTGCTTCGCTATTTTTATCCATATCCTGGTTTCCCATTTTTCAGGATGTCTGCCTCACAGAGGAAAGGAAAAGGCAAGGCTACTGGCAAGCGCAAGAGAGGAGATTCCTTCCAGTCCATCATTGCCCTCATGCATGATTCCTCATGGCGGGAGAGGAACTTTACACAGCAGGAAAAAGCTGACCAGCTGCTCCCTGCAAATGATCCAATAAAATTTGCAAACCAATACTGTGGGCTAAAGTATCCGGCATTTGCAAACTCCAGGAATCTATACCTGGAGAGAACTCTGAAGATTCCAAAAGCACTCCAGCAGTACACCACTGAGCAAATCAAGCAAAGAGGCTGGTTCTTTCTGGAGAGAACAGTGACAGAGATCAATGCATCTTGGGTCCGGGAATTCTACTGCAATTACTACATCACCACCCTAGATGCAGTGAACCTGAGAGGAAAATAGATTCTGGTCACTGAGGAGGCCATAGAGGACATTCTCCGGCTCCCAGCCAAGTCCGATCAGCCTGATGGTTATTCAAAGGCTGAGGAGGACATACGCCTGATGCAGTTTGATTGGGATGCTGTAAAGGCACGGATAGCTCTCGACCCGACTGTTTCTTGGGAGATGGGTCAGGACACCACCATGCCTAGAGGGATCAAGAGGGCGTAATTAAATGATGAGGCTCGATTATGGCATCAGATCTTGAGCAACTATGTTATGCCGAGTACTCATGAGACCGAGATCCCAACTGCTATGATCACCCTCCTATGGTGTGTGATGGAAGGTAAGGACCTTTATCTACCACGCTTTATCCGGCATTATATGGCCAGGGTCCACGTCCGCGGCACCCTCCCTTTTCCGTATCTGGTTACACAGCTAGACCGTCGAGCTGACGTGCCATGGGAGGATGCCGATGAGAGACCACCAGCGGCGGACTGCCGGAAGATCATTCCTCACAGCAGGAACTTCCTAGCTTTGGGCTACAGACCACCACCTTTCACTGCTACTGATGAGACAGCCCCACCGTTTGCTGGACCCTCTTCATCCACGGCTGCCCCTACTACCCCTGCTGCCACCACTGCACCTCCACTTGCCTCTGAGCCCGTATACCGCCTCGTGCACCGCCTATTCCGACAGCTTGATCAGATGGAGCGCCGTAACCGGCGCCGGTATGAGAGATTGGAGCGTCGCAGCCAGCGACGCTATTCACATCTGAAGCTGATGATCCGACAGGGTGGTGACATCCCCTCCGAGCCCGACACACCATCAGAGCCATCAGAGGAGGAGGAGGATGAGCACGAGGAGGAGACTCACTTCCAGTAGGAGACTCATCAGCAGGCAGACACAGAGCAGGCTGCACCACATCAGGAGGTTACGCATCAGATCGAGGCTGCAGATCCGGAGATTCCGATCCAGTCAGCACCGCCTCTACAGCAGCCAGACCCTCAGCCCACCACCACCACAGAGCCTCCAGCTACCATCCCTACCAGTAATGACACCCCTTCACACCCGGCTTGACTGAGCATCAGGGACGATGCTTCATTTTAATTGTGGGGAGGTCGCCATCTCTGGCGTTTTATTTTGGTGAACCACTACATCACTTTTTTCTTTTATTTTGGATATTTTTTCTGTATTTTTATTTTTACTGTTATTTTCTGAGTACTTATACATTGCTGTTTTTATGTATTTTTACTCTATTTCTGCATTTTGCATTTTTAGTTCATATTTTTAGTTATTTAATTTAGTTTGCAATTCTGACTTATTAGTGGATTAATTAGTATAGTTTACCCTTTTTAGCATAAGATAGCATAGTGATGAGTATTTTGGTGGAAAAATGAATTTCTCCCAAAACACACAAATCTAACCGGCAAGTGTACCGGGTCGCATCAAGTAATAAAAACTCACGGGAGTGAGGTCGATCCCACAGGGATTGAAGGATTGAGCAATTTTAGCTTAGTGGTTAATTTAGTCAAGCGAATCAAGATTTGGTTGAGTGTTTTGTGATTTGCAGAAATTAAATTGCATGGAATTAAAGAGAACAGGAAATAAATTGCTGAATCTTAAAGAACAAGAAATTAAATGGCAGAAACTTAGAATGCAAGAAATGTAAATGACTTGAATTGTAAAGGGGATTGGGACTTGGAATTGCAGAAATTAAACAAGGAAAAGTAACTTGCATCAAACAAAAGAGTAAAAGAAGGTGTGGGTTGAATCGGATCTTGAAGCAGTAAAGTAAATAAACATTAAAAGCAAGAAACAAAATGTAAATTGGGAATTCAGATCTCAGGACTCAGAGACTAGAAAACCAAGTCTAGATCTCAATGCCTTCCTAGATCCAACAAGAACAATTGCAAAGGAAATTGTAAATTGCAAGGAAAGTAGATGAGAATCAAGTAACAGAAACGGAAATTCAATTTCAGTAAATAAACAGAGAGATCCAAGGATGAGATTGAAACAGAATTTCTTCAATTCTCCAACCCAAGATCCAAGACAATTGTAATTGAAATTGAAAGCAATAAAACTAAGAGGAAGAGAAGTGAATTCTCCTTCCCCCAGACTGAGAAATTAAAGATCACTCAATATCCAAAACTCTCCGAAAACTATTATGAAAATTCAAAAGAAAAGCTCCTGAAGAACTTGAATTCTATCCTATTTATACACTTTCTTCAAATGATCTTCAAGCCTTGAGTTGGGCCTTTGCTCTTGGTTGATTGCTCTTGAAGTTTGGAGAAGAACCAAAGTGAACCAATTGAACCGGGTTGGAGTTTTGCAATAGTTGGACCAAAAGTTGGAGCAAAAGTTAGGGTCTAACTTTTGGTCCAACTTTTCATATCAGCCAACATAATTTGCTGATACTCACGTTGGTGCAAAAGTTAGGGGTCTAACTTTTGCACCAACGTTGGCCTTCCTTGGTGCACTTGTGGCGCCAACGTTAGCCCAAAAGTTAGGGGCTAACGTTGGCGCAAACTTTTGCTCCTTCCCTTGTATTTTTCATGTGCCAACGTTAGCCCAAAAGTTAGGGGCTAACGTTGGCGCAAACTTTTGGTGGCCAGGGAGGTTTTTCTCATGCCAACGTTAGCCTCAAAGTTAGGGGCTAACGTTGGCGCAAACTTTTGGTGCCCAGGGGTGATTTTCATGTGCCAACGTTAGCCTCAAAGTTAGGGGCTAACGTTGGCGCAAACTTTTGGTACCCAGGGAGTGATTTTCAAGTTCCAACGTTAGCCCAAAAGTTAGGGGCTAACGTTGGGGCTAACTTTTCACCCAAAAGTTTGTGCAAAAGTTTGAGGCTAACTTTAGGTCCAACTTTTTGCTTCTTGGTTCAATTTCACTTATTCCATTGTCTTCTCTTTACTCCTAGCTATTCCTTCTTGCTTCAACCTTTCTCCAAGCTTTCTTTACCTATCATTAATCAACCAAACACATCAAAGCTAAGCTTAAAATCATGAGATATTCATTCTTTCATAATATGTGACAATTATAGTATAAAACCTCATGAAATAGCATGAATTCATACATGGTTGATTAAATCAAAGGAAACATGAAAATCTACCTAATTGGCTTGCTTGTATCTCAAGAAAGTGCATAATTCAAGTGAAAACAAAAGAAAAAGGCTAGTTAAAATAGGCTAAGATGACTTGTCATCACAACACAAAACTTAAAGCTTGCTTGTCCCCAAGCAAGAAAAGATTTATTGCGAAGAAAGAATGAAATGGAAGAGGATGTTCATGCTAGCAGAGTATTATTGATAGTTCATGGGATTTTGTGTGGATATGTAAATACTCACTTCTTATTGACTCCTAGGCCTAGAAAGTCTCCTTCAAGCTTCAAGTAACATACTGCTATGACCTCTCATTATTCCTTTATCCTTGGCTATTACTTTGTTTATAAGCTTTATTTGAGTGTCATGTGTAGCAAGTTCATTTCCTTTTCTTTATACTTGACACATTATTCACCATAGACACTTGGCTCACATTCCTTCTTAAAATATTGATGCCCAGCACCTCTTTGGGTTACTAAATGCCTTGTAGTTAGGTTGCTCTTGATAGTGGACTTTCAGCTGATGATCCCGGATTTGTTAACCCAAGTCACCGAGTGTTGATGCACTCCTAAGAGCTTACTAATCCAAGCAGATCCTAGTACAAAGACACCACAGGCATATATTTTAAAGTTCAAGCTATTGGTGTCCAGCTTTGTTTCTTTTTGTTTCCTTTTGTTCTGCCACTTTTTGGCTATCTCTTTTCTTTCTTTCTTTTTGTTTTTCTTTCTAACCAAGGAATTTTTTTTTATTTAATTGAGATTCATAGACAGTAGGCCACTCTTTACTTAGAATGAGATATCCTAGCTCTTTATTCACTAAAAGTGAGCTATCATACAATCACACACATACCACCACTTACTTTTATTCTACTTCTATCTAACAGAGATCATCTTGCTTCACATTCAAACTTTTCTTTTATTGAACTTAAAGATGCAGGGGACAAAACATGCTTCTTGTCAAGTGAAAGTAAACACACAAGCACACACATAAACTAGCCTACTTATTTTAAAAGAAACAAACATAATGCAAAGACTATTAATTAAAAAGAACTACTTAAAGATGCAAAGACAACTTAGAACAGACAGAATGCATGTTTTTTTTTTTTCTTTGTAGTGATGAACAAGGAGCAAGTCCACCTTTCATTTGTCATGCTTTTTCTTTCTCCTTTCATACACTTGGTTGCTAGTGTTCCCACCATCCGTGTTTGTTGCCTGTTGACCTCGCCAAAATCCAGCCTTATTCCTAGCCTCCTCTACTCTATCTTCAAGTCTCATAGCATTGCTTACCTCTACCTCACTTCTCTTTTTGAAGAATTCATCAAAAGTTGGGAAAGCCGGATCCATGTTGTGCAAATGTTCTCCTATATAGTTCAGTTTGATTTGGCTATTGATGTTGTAATCGGCTTGTACTTCATACCTTGCATCTTGGAGTGTTGTGAACTCTTTGAGAGCCCTCAAATTTTCAGCTTGCATTTGTTCCAACTTCCCAAAAGATTCATGAGATTGAAAGGCATGTTCTTCTTGCATCACAAGGAATCTTGACTCGAATTCACTTTGTTTGTTCATTATTCTTAGCTCCCTTTCTTCTTGTGCTTGTTGGTTTTTCATGTATAGAGAATGGTATTCCTCTTGCCTTTCTTGAATTCTCATGTACTGTTGTGACAATCTTCCTATTGCTTCTTGTATTTGAGTCATATCCATATTGCCATGTGGGAAAAAGTGTGGCTGTTCCTCCTCCTCTTGTGGCTCTTCTTCTATGTGTGGCTCATCTTCTTCCATTGGTTCTTCTCTTTCCCTTCTTCCATGTGGTCTTCGGCCTTGATGTGCTTCAAGGGGCATCATCATTCGTTCAATGGTTATGGGCATGCCTTGGCTTAACCACATTGGATTCTCCTCTTCCATTGGAACTTTGGCCTTTGCACACAACCTCCAAATGGTGCTTGGATAGTACAACCAAGATCCGGCCGAATTCTTCTCAGCCAGCTTTTGAATGTCTTTTGCAAGGATTTCATGAACTCTTATCTCTCCTCCCACAATGATGCAATGCAACATCACGGCTCTCTCCCTGTTAACTTCTGAGGTGTTCACTGTGCCCAGAATTGATCTTTTCATCAACTCATACCATCCTTTTACATCTCTTCAGATACTTATATCTGTTCTTGTCATCTCCTTCCCACTCTGAGTTCTCCATACAAATGTCTCTTGCAATCTCATCATAATCCTGATCCTCATTCAATCTTTGTTGGTATCCCGGTTCACTAAAGCGGACTGACTTTAGTTTCAAGACTTTCTTGATTGCATCCGGGCTAAAGTCTACTTCCACCCCCCGCACATAGCTCTTGTATGTTGGGGGCTCACGCATGTCAAGCCTTGAGATATTTGCATAGAACTCTCTTATGATATTGGCATTGATTCAGGTGGCTGGTGATGCAAGTTCCTCCCACCTCCTCTTTCGAATTTTGTCCTTCATATCTTGACATCCATCATCCGGCAACAAGAGTGGAATTTCAGGATAGATTCTTTTCTCGTTCATCCATGCAATTTGCATTTGATGGAACCAAGACTTGAATCTCCGTTGGTCATATTCATGTGTGTCTTCCTCCACCATGGGATCTTTCCCTTTTCTTCGTTTGGTTCTTGAGGAGGAGGCCATGATCACTTGGTTGGTTGAGTCTTGTGAGGTTAGAAGGAGTGTGAAGAATGTTGGAGAGTTTGATGTGTGGTTGGAGCAAGAAGAAATTTAGGCCGAATTCGCTATGACAGGAAATGATGAAGACAAGTTTAAATGGTTGGAGTTTAAAGCAAGAGAAATGTTGAACCGAGCTTGTTATGTTGAGGAGTGATGAAGAGAATGAAGTTCCAAGGGTTAGAGTGATTCGGTCATGTGCATGGCTTGAAGGTGGTATGTTTTTAAATGAACAATGAAAGGCTAGGATGCAATTAGACTTATAGGAATCAAAGGTGTGCATGTAAGGATGAATGAAGACAAGGCTTGCTTCTTCACTTGCCTTTGCCGTGATCATTCTCAAGAAGTGGCAGATTTCCTTTTTGAAGCATGTGATGAGATTTTGTCCTCATGCTATGCTTTCCTTTGTCTTGTCTCTTTCATTGAAGATTCTTTGACCACCTAGTCATCACCACAAGACAACAAATATTAGTTTTGTCCAACCGTGGCAAGAATGTCCCTTTTATTAATATAATATGAATCATCAATTCTCATATCCATTTGAACCGTGACTCTCCTTGGAGGACACCAACTTGATGGTTGGTCATGTATAAAGATATTGTGTCTCTTCCTTCAATTAGTGAAATCCCAATGTCACTCTTAGTTAAATGTTTATAAGAATTGCTTTCATCCTAATTTTCTTTTTCTCTCTTTTTTTCATGAAGGGTCAATTGTGTCCCTAAATCGGTTCATCAAGTTTTGATGAACACCAAACTTGTTTCTTGTCAAAGGGTACATCACAATTGATGCCTTCATTACCGAATAAGAATTTTTCCATTTATAAGATTTTGGAAAACAACAATTGTATGATTATTGATGCATGAATTTCAAATTTTCATGAAGCTATGTGGACACCAAACTTTAGTGTTTGGCCATATGCTTTTAAGCTTGCAAAATGGAATTATTTGTAACGTTGGTTTAGTGTGCTTGAAAGCACACCAAACTTAGAATTCTCAGCATATGTTTCAAAACAGTGCATGTAGGCAATGTACATGTTCATGAAGAGAGAAAAGAATTCATGCTCAAATGATCATAACTTATTGAATTTAAAATGACATGAATCTTAAAGCATGGGTTGCCTCCCATGGAGCGCTCTTTTATTGTCATTAGCTTGACATTTGAGGCTTTCTTTTATGGTGGTTGGTGCTTGTAGAGTCTAAATTTGTCTCCTCTGACCGTGATCTTCTTCTTTGTTCTCTGGTGTTCAATTTCAGCATGCTCTAATGAGAGTATATTGCTGACAGTGTAGTAGTCCTCAGTTTGTTGATTTGCCCCCAGCTGTTGATATATCAGTTGCACTTTGTCACCTTTGGAAAGCCCCTCTGTTGGAATCTTTCTGTTCTTCCAACCCCTTATTGCTTTGTTTCTTCGTTTCATCTTTCCTTTTGTTGATCCTTCTTTTCTGGCCGTAGGCTTTCCTTGGGGACCTCTCTTTTCAGTCGCTAGTACTCTAATATCCTCTTGGGCTTCTTCATCAGTCTGCACAATCCTTAGCATTGGGATGTTGATGTGACCTTCCTGGTCATTTTTCATATAGTCTTTCTTCTCCTTGCTAAATTGTGCCTCTGGTAGTACCTTCAGAGTGACACTCTGGTCATGCATCCTGAGAGTTAATTCCCCTTCCTCTACGTCTATGATAGCTCTAGAAGTGGCCAAGAATGGCCTTCCCAGTATAACAGAGTCACCATCATCATCGTTTGATTCTAGAACCACAAAATCAGCAGGGTATATAAAACTGTCCACCTTGACCAAAAGATTTTCAATTACGCCCCTGGGGTATACCATTGACTTATCTACCAGCTCCAGAGACATTTGTAATGGTTTGACCTCCTTTATATGCAGCTTTTTCACCAGGGAGGATGGTATTAAGTTAATACTTGCTCCGAGATCGCACATTGCTTTAGTGATGGTCAATTCTCCAATGGTGCAAGGCAACAGGAAGCTCCCTGGGTCCTCAAGCTTGGGAGGAAGCCCCTTTTGAATCAAGGCCCTGCATTCCTCAGTAATCACTATGGTTTCTTTCTCATCACAGCTTCTTTTCTTATTGACAAGCTCCTTCAAGAATTTGGCATACAGAGGCATTTGCTCAAGTGCTTCAGCCAAGGGAATATTGATTTCCAGCTTCTTAAAAATCTCAAGGAACTTGTGAAAATGCTGGTCTTTAACCTCTTTGTTGAACCTCTGGGGATAAGGCAGTGAAGGTGTGATGCTCTTTCCTATTTGCTGCTGTCCCTGAGCCACTTTCTTTGAGCTATGTAGCTGGTTGTCCTTCTCTTTAAGTTTCTCAGTGCTTTTGTTTGGCATCACAACTTGCTCCTTAGCTTTATCATCCTTTGCTTGCTTCTCATCCTCTGTTGGTTCTTTGATGTTCTCTGCTTGTTTCTTTGTAGTGTCATTGTTGCTTATCAATGTTCTCCCGCTCCTTAATTGTATTGCCTTGCATTCCTCCTTGGGATTTGGGATTGTGTCACTGGGCAGTGAGTTTAAAGGTCTCTCAACAGATACTTGCTTGGAGAGTTGCCCAATCTGCCTCTCTAGGCTCTTTAATGATGCTTCATGGTTTTTGTTTGTTATTTCCTGGTGTTTCATCATTTTTTCTATCAAGGTCTCTAAGTTAGTGAGTCTTTGAGGTTCAGGTGGTGCTTGTGGTGGGTTGTGAGATGTGGGTGATGGGTGGTAACCATTTTGGTTGGTGGAATGGTTGTTGGATTGGTACTGGTTGAGATTAGGGTAGTTGTTTTGAGGTTTTCTGTATGTGTTTTGGTTAGTCTGCTGCTGGTTATAGTTTTGGTTATTTCTTGGGTTGTTTTGGTTTGAGTTCCTCTGCCATGGGTGTTGGTTTTGGTTGTGAGTGTCTCCCCATCTGAGGTTGGGGTGATTTTTCCATGAGGGGTTGTAGGTATCACCATAGAATTCATTTGGATTTGAATGTATGTACTGGACTTGTTCTTGCTGTTGCTCCTCTTGGATTTCTTCATTTTGCCCCCATGTGGCTGATGGTTGGCTGGTGTTAACTGCTGCAACTTGGAGGCCATCAATCCTCTTGGTCATTTGCTCAAATTGTTGTTGAATTTGCTGCTGCATTAATTTGTTTTGAGCCAGGATTGAATCCACTCCTTCTAGTTCCATTACTCCTCTCCTTTGTGATGGTTGGCGGCCTCTTTGATGAGCAAAGAAATATTGGTTGTTGGCCACCATATCAATGAGTTCTTGAGCCTCCTCTGCAGTTTTCATGAGTTGCAAGGAACCTCCAGCTGAATGATCCAAAGCTTCCTGGGATTTCAGTGTTAAGCCTTCATAGAAGTTCTGCAGCTTCTCCCACTCATTAAACATGGCAGGGGGACATTTCCTGATTAGAGCCTTGTACCTCTCCCATGCCTCATAGATGGGTTCAGCCTCCATTTGTGTAAATGTTTGTACCTCAGCCTTCAACCTTATAATCCTCTAAGGTGGGTAAAACATGGCAAGAAACTTGGTTACCAAATCATCCCAGTTGTTGATGCTGTCCCTTGGAAAAGATTCCAACCATTGAGTGGCCTTGTCCCTGAGCGAAAATGGGAATAGCATCAGTTTGTAACTGTCAGGAGGCACTCCATTAGTTTTGACAGTGTTGCATATCCTCAAGAAAGTGGACAAATGTTGGTGTGGGTCTTCAAGTGGTCCTCCACCAAAAGAGCAATTGTTCTGAACCAAAGTGATGAGTTGTGGCTTGAGTTCAAAATTATTTGCATTGACATTTGGAGCCAAGATGCTGCTCCCACAATGTCTAGGATTTGCAAAGGTATAGGAAGCCAAAACTCTCCTCTGGGGTGGGTTGTCATTGTTGTTGTCTGCTCCACCTGGTGGATTGGTTGAATGTTCCTCCATCTCTTGGAATTCTTCGTCTGATTCCTCTTCTCCAACAATGTTTTTCCCTCTTTCAGCTCTTCTTAACCTCCTGAGAGTTCTTTCGTCTTGTTC
This sequence comes from Arachis hypogaea, assembly GCF_003086295.3. Classification (NCBI taxonomy): domain Eukaryota; kingdom Viridiplantae; phylum Streptophyta; class Magnoliopsida; order Fabales; family Fabaceae; genus Arachis; species Arachis hypogaea. Next base: position 90,342,439 of record NC_092046.1, on the reverse strand, counting down.
ATGAAAATTGGGTGTGGTTCTTCTTGTACCTGACATACAAGCAGAGCATGAGAAATGCACAAAACCAGTGACACTTCAATCTGCTGCTAGATTGAAGTGTTAGTTAGTTTAAGAAAAAAATCAAACAGTTAGTGGGTTAATCAAAATTAAAGAAAAAATGCTTGATCTAGATCACCACTTCACTTAATCATTGTCAATCTAATCAATCCCCGGCAACGGCGCCAAAAACTTGATGAGTATTTTGGTGGAAAAATGAATTTCTCCCAAAACACACAAATCTAACCGGCAAGTGTACCGGGTCGCATCAAGTAATAAAAACTCACGGGAGTGAGGTCGATCCCACAGGGATTGAAGGATTGAGCAATTTTAGCTTAGTGGTTAATTTAGTCAAGCGAATCAAGATTTGGTTGAGTGTTTTGTGATTTGCAGAAATTAAATTGCATGGAATTAAAGAGAACAGGAAATAAATTGCTGAATCTTAAAGAACAAGAAATTAAATGGCAGAAACTTAGAATGCAAGAAATGTAAATTGCGGAATCTTAAAGTGCAAGAAATGTAAATGACTTGAATTGTAAAGGGGATTGGGACCTGGAATTGCAAAAATTAAACAAGGAAAAGTAACTTGCATCAAACAAAAGAGTAAAAGAAGGTGTGGGTTGAATCGGATCTTGAAGCAGTAAAGTAAATAAACATTAAAAGCAAGAAACAAAATGTAAATTGGGAATTCAGATCTCAGGACTCAGAGACTAGAAAACCAAGTCTAGATCTCAATGCCTTCCTAGATCCAACAAGAACAATTGCAAAGGAAATTGTAAATTGCAAGGAAAGTAGATGAGAATCAAGTAACAGAAACGAAAATTCAATTTCAGTAAATAAACAGAGAGATCCAAGGATGAGATTGAAACAGAATTTCTTCAATTCTCCAACCCAAGATCCAAGACAATTGTAATTGAAATTGAAAGCAATAAAACTAAGAGGAAGAGAAGTGAATTCTCCTTCCCCCAGACTGAGAAATTAAAGATCACTCAATATCCAAAACTCTCCGAAAACTATTATGAAAATTAAAAAGAAAAGCTCCTGAAGAACTTGAATTCTATCCTATTTATACACTTTCTTCAAATGATCTTCAAGCCTTGAGTTGGGCCTTTGCTCTTGGTGGAATTGGGTTGAAAGAGGCCTTGGTTGATTGCTCTTGAAGTTTGGAGAAGAACCAAAGTGAACCAATTGAACCGGGTTGGAGTTTTGCAAAAGTTGGACTAAAGGTTGGAGCAAAAGTTAGGGTCTAACTTTTGGTCCAACTTTTCATATCAGCCAACATAATTTGCTGATACTCACGTTGGTGCAAAAGTTAGGGGTCTAACTTTTGCACCAACGTTGGCCTTCCTTGGTGCACTTGTGGCGCCAACGTTAGCCCAAAAGTTAGGGACTAACGTTGGCGCAAACTTTTGCTCCTTCCCTTGTATTTTTCATGTGCCAACGTTAGCCCAAAAGTTAGGGGCTAACGTTGGCGCAAACTTTTGGTGGCCAGGGAGGTTTTTCTCATGCCAACGTTAGCCTCAAAGTTAGGGGCTAACGTTGGCGCAAACTTTTGGTACCCAGGGAGTGATTTTCAAGTTCCAACGTTAGCCCAAAAGTTAGGGGCTAACGTTGGGGCTAACTTTTCACCCAAAAGTTTGTGCAAAAGTTTGAGGCTAACTTTAGGTCCAGCTTTTTGCTTCCTGGTTCAATTTCACTTATTCCATTGTCTTCTCTTTACTCCTAGCTATTCCTTCTTGCTTCAACCTTTCTCCAAGCTTTCTTCACCTATCATTAATCAACCAAACACATCAAAGCTATGCTTAAAATCATGAGATATTCATTCTTTCATAATATGTGACAATTATAGTATAAAACCTCATGAAATAGCATGAATTCATACATGGTTGATTAAATCAAAGGAAACATGAAAATCTACCTAATTGGCTTGCTTGTAGCTCAAGAAAGTGCATAATTCAAGTGAAAACAAAAGAAAAAGGCTAGTTAAAATAGGCTAAGATGACTTGTCATCACATAGTTAAATTGAAAAATATAAAAAGGAAGTAAGCTAGGAAATTGAACATAACAGATTTAAATCCATAAACCTTGTATATATAGCATTACATCATATAGTTAAGTTGACAACATTTCATCAAGGAGGAACATCAAAACTTTAAAGGCTACCCTAAATAATTTTTTTTATGAGAATAATGGTAATTTTTAACTAAACCTACATAACATATATGAATGATATATGATGCTTGAGTTAGAGAACACCCAGCCTGTGAGTCTTGAGCTTAATTGTATGGTTGCATTCAAACCATAATTTCATTTCTGTGTGTTTTACTTCTTTTTATTGTGATGTTCTTTACTTTGCTTTAATCTATATGTCCAATTATAGAATATAGAATATAGAATATAGATACATACCAAAAGAATGATTGAAGGCCATCATTTGATTTTAGCTCACTTACCGCAAAATAACCTATCTTTCGCATCACCCTTGTTAGCCCCCTTGAACCTTTAAAATCCCTTTTATTCTATTAGCCACACTACTAGCCTTATACAGAAAAACAAAATAAAATCCCAAGTTGAATCCTTGGTTAGCTTAAGATAGAAAATTATGAATAGATTAAAATATGGGAAACCTATTGGGAACATGGATGATAGAAACAAAAGGGTAGAAAAGTTGAAAGAAATAAAATAACTCATAAAATTTGGGAAGCATGCTCATGAGAAATCAAAGTGATTCAATTACCATGTGCATTAAAAAAAAAGTTATTTTTCAGCATTTAATAAAAGGGGATACAAAATAATTCCCCAACGTAAAATAAAAGCAATGCACATGGGATAAAAATAAAATTGAAACATGAGCATGTAACAACAAGTGGGATAATATGGGAAAATTGGTAAAGAAGTTTGTTCTACTAAATATGTATGTTAGGTGAGATCTTAGTCTAATTAAGGATTCACTTATTAGCTCACTTAGCCTTATGACTTTTGGTATGACTGTACTCTATAATTGTTGATTGATTAGATAAAGAACAAAGTTATAGAAAGTAAGAATAAAAACAAAAGCAGAGTGAATAAACCCAATAAACACTGAGTGACTAGAGGGTAAAACACAAAATCCAGTGATGGTTCAATAGCTCATCAACATATATCTGTGCTTAATTTACTAATTGTTTTGTAAGTTTGTACAATATTTTTTTTCCCATCTCATTTGCTAAAATGCTTTATTATTTAAGGGTTGGCTATATATATATATATATATATATGACTCCTTGAGAATGTGAATTAATTTGACTACATGTAAGCTTTATATATGAGTGGATAATTTGGAATTTCATGACTCATTTAGGTAGATGCATTTAGAATAGGTTGCATTGCATAACATTCCACCACTTTTACCTTACCTTATTCTTTACCTTGGATTTAGCATGAGGACATGCTATTGTTTAAGTGTGGGGAGGCTGATAAACCCATATTTCATGAGTTATTTTGTGCTTAGTTTGAGTGATTTATTCAATCCTTCACCCACTTATTCATATTAATTGCATGGTTTTACTTTCCCTTCCTTATTATGTGATGTATGTGAAAAACATGTCTCCTAAGCTTTAAAATTAATTATTTTAATTACCTTTATTTCCATTCGATGCCGTGATTAGTGTGTTGAGTAGTTTCAGATTTTCTAAGGCAGAATGACTTAAAGAATGGAAAAGGAAACGTACAAAAATGGAAGGAAAGTGCGAAACGGAGTTTTGCAGAAACTGGTATCCACGCGATCGCGTGCCAGAAGCGAAGAAGCAGCGACGCGGCCGCATGACTAACGCGATCGCGCGCCTTAAGTAGAACGCATACGACACGGACGCGTGACTGACGCCGCCGCGTGGTAAGGAAAAGTTCCAGATGACGCGACCGCGTGACCCCCACGCGGACGCGTGACAGAGGCCATGTATCAGAATTTATAGAATACACTCAAAGCGGATTCTGAAGCCTTTTTGGCCCAAATCCAAGTGCAAAACACATAGACTAGAGGCTATAAAGTGGGGGAACGCATCCATTCAAAAGAGAGCTCGCATTTTTACTACTTTCCATGATTTAGATTTAGTTTGAGAGGGGTTCTCTCCTCTCTCTCTTAGGATTTAGGACTTCTCTTAGTTTGTAAGAGTGACTCTCGATCCAGGTTTTATGTTTCTTTGTTTTAAGCTTCTCTTTTCACTTTTATTTATTTATTCCAGCACTTGAGTTGATTATTTACTTTTATAATTTAATTTATGGATTATTCCATGTTACAGATTGTTATTTGAATTAATGATAATTGAGGTCTTCCAGTTTATTGATTGCTTTCTCTTTAATTTGTGTTACCATTGCTTTCCATCTAAGGACATTTTTATTCCAGCAATTTTACTTTTTCCCTTTTGGTCTTGGTTAAGAAATCAGTAACTCAACATCATCAAATTCAACATAACTGGTAATCGCTATCTTGCTAATTGAACTGAACTTCAATAATCCCAACTTTTTCTTAGGAATTAAATAGGATTCGAAGGTCAAACTAATTAGTCCCTTGACTTTCCTTTGCTTTGGTAAAGGTTAACTAAGTGGAATTTAGATTCATGTTTCATTATTGTTGAGAGAGATAACTAAGTTGGACTTCCAATTTCTTTTACCTTGCCAGAAGTTTGCTTTACAGTATTTATTTAATTTAATTTCCATCTACTTTACTGGTCATTTAAATCACTTGCTTCTCACCTTCTAAACCCCAATTACAACCTTTATAGCCAATAATAAGAACATACTTCCTTGCAATTCCTTGAGAAGATGACCCGAGGTTTGAATACTTGGTTAATAATTTTTAAAGGGGTTTGTTACTTGTGACACCCAAAACGTTTGTACGAAGGGATTTCTGTCGGTTTAGAGACTATATCTACAACGCGACTGTTTTTATGAACTTCTTTACTGGCAAAAATCCCAACGTCAGTGATCAACGTTCAATTGCAAAGAGAACGCTAAGTTATCTTAATGAGCATTTTCGAGCAAACTTAAATTTGGAATTGAAGCTTTACAACCGATGCGTACGCGTACATGACACGCACGCGTCGATATGACATTTCTGAAGAACCACGCATACGCATGGCTGACGCGTACGCGTCGAAGTGGCAAGTTTGAAGGGCCACACGTACGCGTAGGGGACGTGTATGCGTGGGTAGCATTCTTTGCATGAACGCTACACTCGTTTGGAGAGCGCTACAAGGAATGCGCAAACGTACGGGACGCGTACGCGTGGGTGTAAAAATGCTTCGTTCTCCAAATGAACGCTACACTCTCCTGGAAGTGCATTTCTGCTCAATTAATTTCATTCTGAGCCCATTTGAATTACGGCAAGAAAATCTCACTTAGATAACTCAAGCAAAGGCACAAGGAGCATCTAGAATAGGATTTTCATTTAATTGTAATTTGTTTTGAATTTCATTTGAATTTGTAATTTAGGCAAGCCTATATAAAGGCATCTGCTTTATTTCATTGAGAGAGGTCTGTTATGGAGTTCTGGTGCTGGAGTAGAAGTAGTAGTAGTAGTTGGAGTAGGAGTAGGAGTAGAATAAAAAGTTCTTTTATTTTTCTGCAATTTTACATTTCAGTATTGAATTCAATTCAGCTTATGCAAATTTCAATTTACTACCATTCTCATCTCCACTTTTTCTTTCTGAAATTTTTCATCTGCACTGGTACTGAGCTTGATTTACTTTCTTGCAGTTTTGTTCTTCTGGAATTTTACAATTGAGTCTGCTGTGAGCTGAGTTTAATTTCTATGCAATTTAAATTCCTTGAATCTTTGCCACTCTGCCAAGTTACTTTCATGCAATTTTAATCTTCTGCAATTGTTCTGAGTTTTGATTTTCTGCTTCATTTAATTTCCCAGCACCTAATTCCCTTTACATTTGCTGTAATTTACGTTTCTTGCTCTTTAAGTTTCTGCCAATTTACCTTCTGCACTTTATGCCTTCTGCAATTTACATTCTGTCAATACAATTTCACCCAATTCACCACTGTTAGCTTAACTAGACTAATCACCTCACTAAAGTTGCTTGATCCATCAATCCCTGTCGGATCGACCTCACTTTTGTGAGTTATTACTACTTGATGCGACCCGGTACACTTGCAGGTGCGTTTGTGTGGAATCATTTTTCCCGCATCACACACATGATCCTAGCACGCTGAAAATCTTGGGGTCACGCGTACGTGTGGGTCACGCGCACGCATGACAAGGTGCTCTGTTTTTCAAAAGTTTTCAAGTTCTAGCACCAAACCAAGCATTCCAAACATCCAAACAGCTACCATAACATCACCAAACCTTATTTAACATACTAGACTACCAAATAAACTCAACCAACCAAACTAAACATGAAATTAAACTACTTTTCCAATATATACAAAAGAGAAAAAATGGAAAGAGTTTACCATGGTAGGGTGTCTCCCACCCAGCACTTTTATTTGAAGTTTCTAAGTTGGACATTTAGTGAGCTCCTTGTCATGGTGGTTTGTGCTTGTAATCTTCCTTTAACTTCCACCAATGCTTGGACTTCCATTGGTTGCTAGAATTTCCAACCAATTGCGCCAAACTATGATGAAGTTTCCCAGAAGCTCGGAGCTCCAAAAATTGATGCTCCTCTTGTAATTCGGGATTCCAAATATTGTTTTCACACCCGTCTTCAAGTTGCTCATTACAGTTCCATCCGGATGGCATACTCATCTTAGAATTCTCATATAAGCACCCAAAAATCCTCCTAGATCCTATCAATTGAGTAGCACACAAATCCCTGCTCCTAGACTTTGAGATTCCAACCAAAATAAACCGAGAGTTATGTTTCCAACCACTAACCATCTCTCTTTTACTCTTCAACCCATAAATATTCCTATGTTGACAATCTGTTTCAAGCAAACCATATTCAAGCAGGATAATAAAGTTCAAGGATAAGAATTTTACCCACTCAAATGTAAGGGGTGATGGTAACTTAGGAGGAGATGTCTCCAATGGTCTTGATAAGGCAATTTCATCTCTCGTCCGTCCTCTTTAAAGGGTTTCCACTACTTGACAAGATACTTCATGCTCTACTTCTTGCCAAGCTTCCTCAAGTTCACATTCTTTCTCACCAACTTCTTCTAGCTCCTCCCCATCACTCAAATCATATCTTGGGGATTGAGTGAAATCTACCTCAATATCAAATTCAAATTCAATGGGGGATGATTCATCAAGCTGAAAAGGATCACATGTTGATACGAAATAATCATAAATAGGTGGATTGGTTGCTTGTCCTATTTCTTCCAATTCTTCATTCACAATATGCCTTGGAGGTTGTGCACTAGCCTCCTCAACATCAATTTCAAACTGTATGGAAGAAGGCTCTACAACCTTAGATTTCTCTTCGTATTCAACATCTCCTAAATTTTCAACCACTTGTTCCAGTTCAATCATCTCAACATCCTCCTCTTGCTGCCATTCTTGCTTCAACTCCTCATGTTCTCCTTGAAGTTTCAAGTTCTCTTTCTCACTACATTCCTCAACTAGTCTTCCAGATTCAACATTGGGAGTGTCTTGATTGCATGAGCATAGGTGGGAGGCTATGCAGTTAACAGTTCCCGTCATGGTAGCCACCATGGTGCTGAGTCTCTCTAGCTCCTTTTGATCCTCTTCTTCTTGCTTTTGAAGAAGAGAATAGATATCTTCTTGTTCTTGCATGAAGAGTTGGAAAGCTTCATTCATTGAAGGTGGTGGTGGAAGAGAGAGTTCATTGTCTGGAGAAAAGGTGTCATAGTTGGAAGGTGGTTCATATTGGTAAAAGTCTTGAGGTAGTGTATAAGGAAGTGGTGGTTATTGGGAGTATTGGTGTTCGAATGGTGGTGGCTCTAGATATGGTTCATATGGTTGTTGGTATGGTGGGTATGGATTAAGATCATATGGAGGTGAATGGTAGTATGGGGCTTGTAAGTAGGGTTGGCAACAATATTAAGGAGTTGGTTCATAGTTGTGCACGTTATGGGGTAGATTATTACCATAAGAGACCAGAGGAGGTTGTTGCCATGAAGGTTGAATGTAAGCATGTGGCTCCTCCCTAACTTGGATTCCATTCCCATAATGTGATCTCTCATTGAAGCTTTCATTCCCTACAAAAAAATTGCAACCAAACTCACAGCAAAAGGGATGAGAATTCACGGTAGCAAAAGAAAATAAAAATCAATACTAATAACAAATAATGAAAACAAACTCATACAACTAGCAAAAACTAAGAAACAAACTATTTACAATATTCACATATGAACAATTACCAATAACAAGCACACATTGAAATTTCCCGACAACGGCGCTAAAAAATTGATGTGAAGGAAATCGTCGGTTAGGAATTTCTTCTCAATAAAAGAAATCACTTCGTTGCAAGTATAGTTCCAAACGGACAAATAACCTTCAATCAAAGTTTAATCGGTTTGTCACAAGTGCAAACTAATAAAAATACCGAGAGTATTAGATCTTGGGTCGTCTCTGGGAATTGCAGTGAGGTATGCGTGTTATTGGTTATGAGGTTCAAGGGGGTGGTTTGCAAATAAGAAGACAAGAATTTAAATGACAAGAAAATTAAAGTAGACAATAAAGTAAATCAATAACTAAAAATAACTATTACTAAAAAGAGGCATTCATGGCAAAGTTTGAGAATTGAGGTTTTCTATCAGAGTCATTAATTATAACACAATAATTATCAAGAGCTAATCCTATTTCGTTATCTCCAACATCGGTAGAAAGTCAAATAAGCCTAGTTAATCCCAATCCATAAGTAATGTTAATGGTAACAAGATTAACTAATCACTTTAGATCATTAATCTCTTTAGAAAATGGTGCACGAAATGTGAATCACACTTTTCACAACTCGTACCACTAACCAGCAAGTGCATTGGGTCGTCTAAGTAATACCTTACGTGAGTAAGGGTCGAATCCCACGGAGATTGTTGGCTTGAAGCAATCTATGGTTATCTTGTAATTCTTAGTCAGGATATCAATTATAATTATCAGTTTGGATCGCGAAAAATAAAAGAGCATGAATTAAATACTTGTTATGCAGTAACGGAGAATATGTTGGAGTTTTGGAGATGCTTTGTCTTCTGAATCTCTGCTTTCCCCTGTCTTCTTCTTCACGCACGCAAGGTTCCTCCTATGGCAAGCTGTGTGTTGGTGGATCATTGTTGTCAATGGCTACCATCCGTCTTCTCAGTGAAAATGATCCAGGTGTGCTGTCACCGCACGGCTAATCATCTGTCGGTTCTCACTCATGCTGTAATAGGATCTATTGATCCTTTTGCGTCTGTCACTATGCCCAACCCTTGTGAGTTTGAAGCTCTTCACAGTTATTCAATCCCTGAATCCTACTCGGAATACCACAGACAAGGTTTAGACTTTCTGAATTCTCAAGAATGCTGCCAATGGCTTCTCGCTTATACCACGAAGATTCTGATTAAGGAATCCAAGAGATATTCATTCAATTGAAGGTAGAACGGAGGTGGTTGTCAGTCACACGTTCATAGGTTGAGGATGGTGATGAATGTCATGGTTCATCACATCCATCATATTGAAGTGCGAATGAACATCTTAGATAGAAACAAGCGTGTTTGAATAGAGACTCATGCCGTCAAAGAGTACAATGTTCAGATCTAAAAATGTCATGAGGTCCAAAATAAATCTCTAAAAGTTGTTTAAATACTAAACTAGTAACCTAGGTTTACAGAAAATGAGTAAACTAAGATAGATAGTGTAGAAATCCACTTCTAGGGCCCACTTGGTGTGTGCTGGGGCTGAGACTTGAGCTTTACATGTGCCTAGGCTATTTCCAGAGTTAAACGCTAGGTTGTAACCTGTTTCTGGCGTATAACTCCAACTTGTAACCCGTTTCTGGCGTTTAACGCCAGAATGCAACATGGAACTGGCGTTGAACGCCAGTTTACGTCGTTTATCCTTGAGCAAAGTATGGACTATTAGATATTTCTGGAAAGCCCTGGATGTCTACTTTCCAACGCAATTGAGAGCGCACCATTTGGACTCTTGTAGCTCCAGAAAATCCATTTTGAGTGCAGAGAGGTCAGAATCCAACAGCATCTGCAGTCCTTTTTCAGCCTGAATCAGATTTTTGCTCAGCTCCCTCAATTTCAGCCAGAAAATACCTGAAATCACAGAAAAGCACACAAACTCATAGTAAAGTCCAGAAATATGATTTTTATTTAAAAACTAATAAAAATATAATAAAAAGTGACTAAAACATATTAAAAACTACCTAAAAACAATGCCAAAAAGCGTATAAATTATCCGCTCATCACAACACCAAACTTAAATTGTTGCTTGTCCCCAAGAAACTAAAAACAAAGTAGGATAAAAAGAAGAGAATATACAATGAATTCCAAAAACATCTATGAAGATCAGTCTTAGTTAGATGAGTGGGGCTATTAGCTTTTTGCTTCTGAATAGTTTTGGCATCTCACTTTATCCTTTAAAGTTCAGAATGATTGGTATCTATAGGAACTCAGAATTCAGATAGTGTTATTGATTCTCCTAGTTCAGTATGTTGATTCTTGAAAACAGCTACTTTATGAGTCTTGGCCGTGGCCCTAAGCACTCTGTTTTCCACCGGATACATACATGCCACAGACACATAACTGGGTGAACCTTTTCAGATTGTGACTCAGCTTTGCTAAAGTCCCCAATTAGAGGTGTCCAGGGTTCTTAAGCACTCTCTGTTTTTTGCTTTGGAACTCGACTTTAACCACTCAGTTTCAAGTTTTCACTTGACACCTTCACGCCACAAGCACATGGTTAGGGACAGCTTGGTTTAGCCGCTTAGGCCAGGATTTTATTCCTTTAGGCCCTCCTATCCACTGATGCTCAAAGCCTTGGATCCTTTTTATTACCCTTGCCTTTTGGTTTTAAGGGCTATTGGCTTTTTGCTCCTGCCTTTTGGTTTAAAGAGCTTGATAAACCACTATTTTATGGTTTATATTGTGTTTATTTATGTGGTTTTATCATGATCTTTACCCACTTATTCATTAAATAAGCATGCATTTATAATTCCTTCCTAAAGTTATTGCATGATTGAAAACTTGCTTCTTAGAGACTTTTAATTATGTATTTTATTTTTCTTTTATTCCATTCGATGCCATGATCTATGTGTTAAGTGTTTCAGGCTTTATAGGGCATGAATGAGTTGGAGATTGGAGAGGAAGCTTGCAAAAATGGAAGGAACACAAGGAATTGAGGAGATGACCAGCGAGAAGTGACGCGGCCGCATGGATCGCGCGCCCGCGCGAAAGAAAGGAAATCGCAGTGACGCGGCCGCATGGATGATGCGACCGCGCGGCATGGAATAGCACAAGCGACACGGCCGCATGGATGACGCGACCGCGTGGTAATGCAGAAAGCCGAATGACGCGGCTGCATGGATGACGCAACCGCGTGACATGTGCGATCTGCATAATCTGCAAAATCGCTGGGGGCAATTTTAGGCCTTATTTTGACCCAGTTTTCGGCCCAGAAAAGCAGACTAGAGCCAGAGAACATGCAGAAACCAACAACAACATTTATTCCGCATAGTTTTAGTTTTTCAGATCTAGTTTTACTCCTCCTCTAGGTTTTCTCTCTACACATTCATAGCTTTTAGGATTTGTTATTATTCATTGTTTTTGCATTGGGATATTGAGAAAAGTTATTGCCTCATCAAGACTTCGACATTCTAGTTTGTTCTCTTTACTTGTCTCTTACTCTTCCATGTTCCTTAATTTACTTAATTTTACCATTGGATTATTTTAGCATTTATTAATACAAGAATTACCTTTATTTTTAATTAATCTTTTGATTATTATTTATCATGTATTTCTTTAATTCCCTTTCTTATGTTATGAATTTTGCATTTACAATGAGCGAGTAGTTCCCTAACTTGATGGGGAGTTGAGTGAAAGGAACCCTTGAGTTGGGATGCTCAAGAGAAAGATTGTGATTGGGTTTATCGTTGGATTGCTCTCTAGTCACTAACACCAATCCTCCCAACAGAGGATTGGAACTTGTGGATAGAAATAACACTCCAACATGTTTGACTTTCCCTTACTTGATGAGGGACAACTAAACATAATAACCCCCAATTGTCAGTTGATCTTGAGAGTACTGTAACAAGAATAGGGCTTCCAGCTAATCAACTCCCAGTCAAGGCTTTTATTTAAATTTATATAAATTCTCTAATTTAATTTTCTGCCATTCAACTCAAACTTTTTTGAAAACATCTGATTAATAAAATAGCACACCTTTCTGCAACTCGTTGGGAGACGACCTGGGATTCATACTCCCAGTATTTTAATTTTAATTTCTGTGACACCCTTCTAAATTGATGAGCGGATTTCTGGTTGGTTGAGAACTATACTTGCAACGGATATTTTACAATCATTCTTAACTCGCCAATTTCCGCTGCCATCAATTTTTGGCGCTGTTGCCGGGGAGTTGCAATAGAGTGCTAAAGTTATTAATTGGAATTTATTTATTTACATTTTATTTTATTTTGCTACTATGAGCTGCTTGTTTCTTTCGTTAGATGGCACGTTCGCTTCCTGATCCAAGCTTGCTAGTATTCGATCCTGAGATTGAAAGAACTATTTCACGGATAAGGCAAGTTCGGCGTCGGTTAGTCCTCTCTGAGGGCGGATCTGAAACGTCACTTGAGAAAGAAACCAGCCCCCGTTCTACTGATTTTGTTGTTTCACGTGCAGGTAACATGGCAGCAGCCAGGAGAGTTACTATCCAGGAGGCTGGAGCACCTGATTTTACAATGCAACCATTTCAAGCGCATCACCCAGCGGTAGCTACAGACTTTGAAACAAAGATGGCACTGCTCAATTTGATGCCCAAGTTTCATGTATTACCTGCTCAAGAGACTATCAAGCACCTGAGAGATTTTCAGGCAGCCTGTTCTACTGTCAAGCGTGATGGTGCAGATGAAACTTCGATTTTGTTGAAAGCTTTCCCATTTTCTCTTGAGGGAAAGGCAAGAGAGTGGTACTACATTCAACCAGCAGCAATTGTATCCAACTGGGATACACTGAGAAGAGAATTCTTGGAAAAGTTCTTTCCAGCTGAACTTACTGATAAACTGAGGAAAGATATTTCCATGATTGTTCAGGATGAATCCGAGACGCTTTATGAATACTGGGAGCGCTTCAATAATCTTCTAGAAGCTTGCCCCCACCATATGATTGACAAGATAGTGTTACTCAGTTATGTCACACAGGGAATGAGGCCCCAAGATAAGACCACATTGGAAAATGCTAGCAATGGGTCTATGAAAAAGTACAAGACCACTGATGAGGCATGGCAATTGATCAGTGACTTAGCTGAATCTACTAGGAATCACAGGCAGAAACAAGGCCGTTCAAAAGCCGTTGCAGAAGTATCCTCTAGCAGAGAGACTACTGCTTTAACTCAGAGTATCTGTGAAATGACCAACTTGCTGAAGCAGATGCAATTAAATCAACAACAAGTTCAGCAAGCTCAACCTTCTCCACCACAGCAAAACTAACAATTAGTCCCACAGAGAGTTTGCGGAATCTGCACTGATTATAGCCACTATACTGATGAATGTCTGCAGCTCCAGCAGGAAGACAACACCGTGGCAGCCACACATAACTTCTATGACCGCCCCAACCAAGGGTACAATCAAGGTGGCAACTACAGCCATGGATGGCAGGACAATTCTAACCAGAATTGGAGAGACAACAACAATAGACGAGGCAGAGATAATCAGGAAAATCAGAGGTGGAATAACAACAACAACAGGTAGCAGAATTAGAATCAGCCTTACAGAGCACCTCACCTAAGGCAATCCCAAGGACCACAGAATACCCAACAGCAGACCTCTCAATTTATCCATCCTTCTGAATCTGCCAATGATGACTTACTACAATCTATTGATCGGAGACAGCAAACCATGGAAAACAAAATTAATGCTACTCTGAATGGTCTGACCGCTACTTTGCAGGCTCTTGTCTCCTAGATAGGATCAATGAATAACTCCAATAACCAATCTTTGAGCTCCAGTGGAATTCCCTCTCAACCGTTACCCAATCCCAAGGGTGGTATTAATGCCATCACTCTGAGGTCCGGAACCACACTGCAGGAGAGGAATCAAGAGGAGCCAAACCCACCAGAATACGCCTCAGCTGAAGAGGTAGTAGAAATAGAAGATGTTGAAGAAAAAGAGGACATACAGGACGTGATTGAAGAAGAAGAAGTGCAACCACAAGAGGAAGCACTAAAAGGCGCAGACACTGAAGAAAATGCCACTCCCATCCCATTTCCACAACTTGCAAGGAAGCCCAGGAAGTAGCTGGAACTTGATCCAAAAATGGTAGAGATATTCAAAAAGGTTGAAGTAACTGTTCCTCTATTTGATGTTATTCAACAGGTACCTAAGTATGCTAAGTTTCTAAAAGATTTATGCATACATAAAGATAAAATTAATGAATTAGAAACTCTTCCTTTAGGAAGTTCCATATCTGCTTTAATGGGAGGTTTACCTGAAAAGTGTAGTGACCCAGGTCCTTGTATAGTTAATTGTACTATTGGTGGTGTGATAATTTGAATGCATGTGTGATTTAGGAGCATGTGTGAGTATAATGCCTTTGTCTATATATGATGTTTTGAGGATCCCTCCCTTTAAAAGGTCGGCAGCTCATTTTGTGTTAGCAAATAAAAGCATTATCATAGTGGCTGGAGTTGCTGAAGATGTACTAGTAGACATTAAGGGACTCACGTTTCCCACTGATTTTTATATCCTGAAAATGCCCCAAAATGAATTAGATAAGCCATCATCAATCCTACTCGGAAGACCATTCTTGAAGACCTCAACGTTTAAATTAGATGCTTTCTCAGGAACATACTCTTTTGAAATAGATGGCCGAGTAGTGATCTTCAATCTGAACGGAGTTAGAAGCATCCTCCAGAGGACCACTCTATCCTCAAGTGTGACATTATAGATAAAACCGTGGCTGAAGTCCATCAGGAGGAATTTGAAGAGAAGCACATAGGACAAGGTCCAAGTATGGGGACATTCTCAGAGGACAATGACAGTGCCTTACCACTGTTACCAGCTCCAGACAACCCAGAGCCTGAACATGATTAGAAGCTAGAAGTTAAACCCCTTCCTCCACACCTGAAATATGCTTACCTTGAAGACGGGCAGAAGTTTTCGGTTATCATTGTAAGGGAACTCACTTCTCAACAGGAAGAGCAGCTACTTGGTGTGCTGAGGAGGCACAAGAAGGCAATTGGGTAGAGTTTGGCAGACATAGTAGGCATCAACCCTCAAGTTTGTGAGCATAAGATATTTTTAGAAGACGGAGCAAGACCTGTCCGTCAACCTCAGAGAAGACTGAACCCCACTATCCTAGAAGTTGTCAAAAAGGAAGTCACCAGACTACTAGATGCAGATATCATCTATCCCATCTCAGACAGTGAATGGGTAAGCCTAGTACAAATGGTGCCAAAGAAGTCTGGAGTCACTGCAGTGAAGAATGAGCATGGAGAGCTCCTGACAACCAGAGTTCAGAATGCTTGGAGGGTCTGCATTGACTACAAACGCTTCAACCAAGCAACCCGTATGGATCACTATCCTCTTCCATTCATTCATCAAAAGCTGGATCGCCTGTCAGGTAAATCACATTATTGTTTTCTAGATGGTTACACAGGTTATTTCCAGATTCATATAGCTCCTGAGGATCGAGAAAAGACTACTTTTACATGTCCTTTTGGGACTTATGCTTACAAGAGAATGCCCTTTGGCTTGTGCAATGCACCAGCTACTTTCTAGAGGTGCATGATGAGTCTTTTCTCTGATCTTATTGAGGACTGTATGGAGGTTTTTATGGATGATTTTAGTGTTTATGGCGATTCCTTTAGCCTTTGCTTAGGTGGATTATATAGAGTGTTAGATAGATGTGTCAGTACAAATCTGGTATTAAATTTTGAAAAATGTCACTTTATGGTTAAACAAGGGATTGTACTAGGACATGTTGTGTCTAATACTGGCATTTCTGTAGATCCAGCAAAGGTGGATGTTATTTCTAGTTTACCTTACCCCTCTTTTATGAGGGAGGTCCGTTCTTTCCTTGGCCATGCAGGTTTTTACAGGAGGTTCATTAAGGACTTCAGTAAGGTAGCACTTCCCTTATCCAGGCTACTGCAGAAAGATATTGAGTTCGAGTTCAGTGAAAATTGCAAACAAGCGTTTGATAAGCTGAAGACCGCACTGACTCAAGCTCCAATTGTAAGAGGACCAGACTAGAGCCAGCCATTTGAAATAATGTGTGATGCTTCCAACCATGCCGTAGGAGCAGCACTGGCTCAGCGTGAAGGTAAGGATCCTTTTGTTATTGCTTACCCGTCTAAAACCTTAGATGCCGCTTAGTCGAATTAAATTACTACTGAGAAAGAGCTTCTTGCTATTGTTTTTGCTCTGGATAAATTCTGATCCTATTTACTTGGTACGAAGGTAGTAGTGTATTCAGACCACGCAGCTCTAAAGTATTTATTAGCTAAAAAAAAGTCCAAAACAAGGCTTATTCGTTGGATACTGCTATTACAAGAATTTGATTTAGAAATTAAGGATAGGAGTGATAACCAGAATTTAGTGGCAGACCACTTGAGTCGCCTTGAACATATTATAGATGACTCCACTCCTATATCTGATAATTTCCCATTTGATAACCTGCAAGCAGTATCTGAGATAGTCCCTTGGTATGCACCTGTAGCTAATTATCTAGTTAGCCGCACCTTCCCTCCGAACTTTTCTAAGCATCAAAGAGACAAGCTGAAAAGTGAGTCTAAATATTATATATGGGATGACCCATATTTATGGAGATGTGGCGTTGACCAGATAATTAGGCGGTGTGTGCCTCAATAAGAATTCCAGTCCATCTTAGAGGCCTGTCACTCATCTGAGAGTGGAGGACATTTTGGCCTTTAGAGAACTGCTAGAAAAATTTTAGACTGTGGATTCTGATGGCCTACTCTTTTTAAGGACGCTGCTGAATTTTGTAAATCTTATTTTCCATGCTAGAAATTTGGTAATATATCCAGAAAGGATGAGATGCCTCAACAAATTATGCTTTTTTGTGAAATTTTTTATGTTTGGGGCATTGACATCATGGGTCCATTTCCAAATTCTAATGGTTATTTCTATATATTGTTAGCTGTGGATTACGTTTCCAAATGGGTGGAAGCAATTCCTACCCGCAATGATGATGCTAACACTGTTGTTTCCTTTGTTAGAAACCACATTATTTGTCGCTTTGGATCACCACGAGCAATCGTGAGCGATCAAGGCACCCATTTTTGTAACAGGAGACTAACAGGACTAATGAAGAAACATGGGATAATTCATAAGGTTGCAACAGCATACCACCCTCAGACTAATGGGCAAGCCGAGGTGTCAAATAGAGAGATAAAGCGTATCTTGCAGAAGATAGTCAAACCTCATAGAAGAGATTGGAGCACCAGGCTACAAGATGCACTCTGGGCATACAGAATAGCATACAAAACACCCATTGGGATGAGTCCTTTCCGCTTAGTTTATGGAAAAGCTTGTCATCTCCCTGTTGAAATAGAGCATAAAGCCTTTTGGGCAGTAAAGGAATACAACATGGGAATTGAGAGAGCCAGAGCTGAAAGGAAGTTGCAACTGCAAGAACTGGAAAGCCTTTGCCTAGAAGCTTATGAGAACTCAAGACTATACAAGGAGAAGATGAAGGCTGTACATGATCAGCACATCAAGAGGAAAGAGTTCCAACCTGGGGACTTGGTCCTCCTTTATAAATCTAGACTGAGACTCATGCCACCCAAGTTGAGATCAAGATGGGAAGGTCCATACAGAGTGGAGAAGGCCGAACCGTACAGAGTTTATCACCTAAGCCATCCTTCAAACTCTGAACTTATCAAAGTTAATGGACATCGTTTAAAGCTGTACCATGGCGAGAAGCTGAAGAAAAACAAGGAGCTTGAGATCTTCCTCTTGGAAGATCCCCACATAGCCAAAAACTGAGCTAGTGGAGCGTCCAACTTACGGACGTTAAAGCAAAGTGCTAGGTGGGAGACAACCCACCATGGTATGATTGTTCTTTTCTTTATTTTTAGTTTTCTTATTCAATAACTGTTCTCTTCATTAGTACATTTTGTGCATCTGCATTTACATACCTTTATTTTAATTTAAAAAAAGAATCACGCGACGCTACCGCCTCATTGACGCGTCCGCGTCGTAAGAAGATGGGAGACAATAATAATATGAACAGAGAGTTACGCAGGAGCAGGGCTGGAGGCGTGCTAATGGCACAAATCGTCCCACGCGACCGCGTCGCCAATGCGACCACGTCATATGGGAATAATGGCCTCCCACACGACTGCGTGCCCCACGCGGCCGCGTGACCAGGATTTCAACATCAAAGTCGTGCACACCTGAAAGTTGTGCTAGAGTGGTGCTGGACTGGCGCTGGACGCGCAGTCCCTCTCACGCGATCGCGTGCCCCACGCGACCGCGTCGTATCCCAATAATTGACCACTCACGCGATCGCATGCCCCACGCGATCGCGTCACCCAAAATTTGGCACTAATATAATTTTGAACAAAGAGTTGTGCGAGTGCGAGGCTACCCTCATGCCATTAGCCTAAAACGGGTCACGCGACCACGTGACCGACGCGACCGCGTCATTGAGTTTAAGCGCAAGTCGTGCGACCGCGTGCCCCACGTGACCGCGTCGCTTGCGCCGCACAGTTTTTCTGATTTGCAAAATTATCTTATCTTTTTCTCCCCAAATCCTATTTTCTCTTATCCCTCCTTATTTCTTCTCCCTCCCTTCCTCCCTTCTTCCTTCTTTCTTATTTTTTACTCTCTCTCACCCCCATTAACAAGGTTCTTCTTGTTCTCCTTCCCTCCTTACTTTTCTATTATTCTTCTTATTTTTATATGTTATCTTCTTTTCTTTTCTTTTTACCTTCATTGTTCATATTTTCTTTTTCTTTCTTTCTCCTTTTTACTTGGTGTTATCAATTTATGTGAGTCATTATTTATTATTATATGCTTGTGGATTATTGTAAATTTGTTTGACAATTATATATTGCTTTTTAAGAGATTACTTGCATGTTCAAATTCTTATTTTCAAGAGCTTCTTCTACATGCATGCTATGTGTTTGTGAAAAAGCCAATATGGCATTATGCATTTTTCTACATTATCCTCCTATTCAATGCTTGCTTTTCACAAATTCCCTTTACTATTGTATTAATTGAAATTAATTGTCAATACAAACGTGATGGTTTGATACGAGTGATGCTTGATCTATGCTACTCATGCCCTTTGCCGGCATGCCAATAAACACCTTGCATTCACTTGACATCATATGCACTAGCTATTTTCCATTAATGAGTTTTCACACGTACTCATGATCGTGTGTTAACATCTTTTACCTTTTATTGTGCATTTATAACCATCCTTTTCCGTTCTCTTCCTTGCTCTATCTCTTTGAGTTTAATTTACTTTCCCTTCCCTTTTTCAGGATGGCCACCAAGAAAGGAAAAGAGAAAGCCATTCCCAAATCAACAGCAAGGAGAGGAACGAAGAGGGCATTAGTGGCAGAGCCTTCTTCAACCGCAGTTAAGCCCTCAACAAAGAAAATTAAGAGGATTATAAAGGTTGATGATAAAGAAAGAGCCTTCCCAGCAAAGGACACTGCGTGATTCCCCAATCGCTACTGCGAGCAGATGTTCCCCATCCTGGTAGAAAGGAGTTACAACAACGAATACCTTCTTCTCCTCCCTAACCATATTGCTACATTTGTTGAGCCGCAAATTGCCCGAAGACAATGGGGTTTCCTACAGAGACAGCCAAGGCAGGTCAATCTTTCTTGGGGGGTCGAGTTCTACTCCAACTTCCACCTGCCAACCCTGCAGTCTGTCTATGTCCGTCAGAAGCAAGTCCCCATTACAGAAGAGGCCATTCAAAAAGTTCTAAGTCTTCCCCCTGTTCTAGAAGGATTGGACTCCTTTCAAGAAGCCGCACTCAAGCACCAGATGTACTAATTTGACTGGGACGCCGTTCTCAGAGTTATCGCACTACCTGGCTGCAGATGGATCTACGGATACCATCGTACCCTTCCTAAGAGAATTTCGGCCTCAGAACTTACCTTGGAGGCTCGCGTATGGGCACAGATTATGTCCCATTATGTCTTTCCGAGCACTGACGAGTCCTCCTTCACTGCGGACATGGCCGTTCTACTATGGTGCATCCTTATAGACCAACCTCTGAATATACCAAGACATATCCGGAATGCCATGGGACACGTACAAATCGTTGGCAACTTACCTTTTCCAGCCCTGGTCTCTGATCTTGTCTCAATAGCCAGAGTCTCCTACAGAGCTGGGGACACCAAAGCCATGCTTCCACGGGATGATCAGTATGTCCCCAACGGGAAGTACCTTAGACTTCCAGCAGCCACTATTAGCCAGCCTACTGAACCAGTTGAAGATATTCCTTCTTCAACACCACAAGCACCTACAACAGCCCAACTGCTCCAACAGATACTTGAAAAGTTGGATTGGCATGAACAGAAAGCTAAGCTGAGAAAGCGCTGTAACAAGCGCCGATTCACATACCTCAAGGAGCTGATCATGGGAAAATTCAAGGACTCAGATACCCCGGACTCCACTTTCTTTACCAGCACAGGGAGTCATGATGGTCCCGACTGTGGAAAAACTGCTACCAGCCCACCTTTGTTCTTGACAGATGGCACCAAGGTCGGTGCAAAGCCTTAAGTGTGGGGAGGTCGGTCAGTACCTGACTTCCGGAGGTAATTTCTCTTCGCTAGCAACAATAAATTAGGATATTTAGTTAGATTTTTCTTTCGTAGAATAGGATAAATTGCATAGTAATAGGTTAGTTGCATGCATGTTCTGCTTGATTGAAAAGACAATAAGTTTCTTCTAAGACCCTATCTTTGGAACAAAATTTCACTAATTTTAATTAAAACTTTTATGTTAAATTTGCTTGAAGTTGTATTTAGAACATGATTTTTGAGCTAAAGAACACACAACCTGTGAGATTTAAGCCTTTATGAATGGTTACATTATTTAACCATAATTATTTCATTCTTGTGTGTTTACTTCTCTATGATTGTAATCTATATTTTGTTTCATCCTATATGTCCAATGTTTATTATATTTATATGTTTGCATATGATTGAGGCCATTATTTGTTTAGCTCACTTATCCAAATAAAGCCTACCCTTTTAATTAACTTTGTTAGCCACTTTGAGCCTTTAAATTCCGTTTGTTCTATATTTTACCACATTACTAGCCTTAAGCGGAAAAATAATTATATATCCCAAATTGAATCTTTGGTTAGCTTAAGATAGAATTGTGTGTGTTATTTAAGTATGGAAAATTGTGGGAACAAAAGATAATAAGGGAATGTGTTATGATAATATAATGGGAATTTGGATACCTACTCATGTGAAACTATAAGAATTAAAACTCTATGTGCATTGATAAGCTATGTTTATGTTTATGTTGAAAAAAAAATCCAAAAATACTCAATAAATAAATAAGGGGACAAAATCACCCCAATGCTAAGTCAAGCATTCAAAGATCAATGCATGTATGATAAAATTAAAACAAAAGGTTGAAACATGTGTAGCGATGTGAAAGAGATTTCTGGGTAGCTAGGTATGAATTCTAAAGTTACATAGAATATATATAAGCTTACTTAGCCATATATGTATCCTTACCCTTACCTTGGCCCCATTACAACCTTGAAAAGACCTCATGATGTTTGCATTGATATATTAAATGTTGTTGATTGGTTAGGAGAAGAACAAAAATTAGAGAGCATGATTAGAGAAAGATAGAGTGATGACCCTATACACTAGAGAGACTAGAGTGTACATACATCATCAGTGAGGGTTCCATGCTTGAATTTCTATGTTCCCTACTTTCATGAGCTATCTTCTTGCATTTTTATCTGTCCTTACTGTATAAGAATTGAGTTAGTGGAATTTGATTTGTAATTATTTTGAAGAGCTTACTTACTTCTGATCAAGTGGACAAAAATCATATAGTTGCATTCATATATATAGGTTGAATTGCATTTCATAGGTTTTACATGTTCTTACTCACTCATTTTATCTCCTTCAACTAAGCATGAGGACATGCTAATCTTTAAGTGTGGGGAGGTTGATAAACCACTATTTTATGGTTTATATTGTGTTTATTTATGTGGTTTTATCATGATCTTTACCCACTTATTCATTAAATAAGCATGCATTTATAATTCCTTCCTAAAGTTATTGCATGATTGAAAACTTGCTTCCTAGAGACTTTTAATTATGTATTTTATTTCCCTTTTATTCCATTCGATGCCGTGATCTATGTGTTAAGTGTTTCAGGCTTTTAGGGCATGAATGAGTTGGAGATTGGAGAGGAAGCTTGAAAAAATGGAAGGAACACAAGGAATTGAGGAGATGACCAGCGAGAAGTGACACGGCCGCATGGATCACGCAACCGCGCGAAAGAAAGGAAATCGCAGTGACGCAGCCGCATGGATGACGCGACCGTGCGGCATGGAATAGAACAAGCGACGCGGCCGCATGGATGACGCGACCGCGTGGCAAAGCAGAAAGCCGAATGACGCGGCCGCATGGATGACGCGACCGCGTGACATGTGCGATCTGCATAATCTGCAGAATCGCTGGGGGCGATTTCAGGCCTTATTTTGACCCAGTTTTCGGCCCAGAAAAGCAGACTAGAGCCAGAGAACATGCAGAAACCAACAAAAACATTCATTCTGCATAGTTTTAGTTTTTCAGATATAGTTTTACTCCTCCTTTAGGTTTTCTCTCTACAAATTCATAGTTTTTAGGATTTGTTATTATTCATTGTTTTTGCATTGGGATATTGCAAAGAGTTATTGCCTCTTCAAGACTTCGACATTCTAGTTCGTTCTCTTTACTTGTCTCTTACTCTTCCATGTTCCTTAAGTTACTTAATTTTACCATTGGATTATTTTAGCATTTATTAATACAAGAATTACCTTTATTTTTAATTAATCTTTTGATTATTATTTATCATGTCTTTCTTTAATTCCCTTTCTTATGTTATGAATTTTGCATTTACAATGAGCGAGTAGTTCCCTAACTTGATGGGGAGTTAAGTGAAAGGAACCCTTGAGTTGGGATGCTCAAGAGAAAGATTGTGATTGGGTTTATCGTTGGATTGCTCTCTAGTTACTAATACCAATCCTCCCAAGAGTGGATTGGAACTTGTGGATAGAAACAGCACTCCAACTTGTTTGACTTTCCCTTACTTGATGAGGGACAACTAAACATAATAACCCCCAATTGTCAGTTGATCTTGAGAGTACTGCAACAAGAATAGGGCTTCCAGCTAATCAACTCCCAGTCAAGGCTTTTATTTAAATTTATATAAATTCTCTAATTTAATTTTCTGCCATTCAACTCAAACCTTTTTGAAAACATCTGATTAATAAAATAGCACACCTTTCTGCAACTCGTTGGGAGATGACCTGGGATTCATACTCCCAGTATTTTAATTTTAATTTCTGTGACACTCCTCTAAATTGATGAGTGGATTTTTGGTTGGTTGAGAACTATACTTGCAACGCATATTTTACAATCATTCTTAACTCGCCAATTTCCGCTCGCATCAAAGCTTTTGGCTTTTTCTGCTTGCTTTTTCTTTTTCTTGCTCTCTTTTTTTTTGCATTTTTTTTCTACAAGCTTTGTTCTTCACTGCTTTTTCTTGCTTCAAGAATCATTTTTATAATTTTTCATATTATCAAATAACATTTCTCCTTTTTCATCATTCTTTCAAGAGCCAACAATTTTAACATTCATAAACAACAAATTCAAAAGACATATGCACTGTTCAAGCATTCATTCAGAAAACAAAAAGTATTACCACCACATCAAAATAATTAAACTATTTTAAAATTCGAAATTCATGTACTTCTTTTTCTTTTTCAGAAAACAATTTTCATTTAAGAAAGGTGATGGATTCATAGGACATTCATATCTTTAAGACATAGACACTTAGATACTAGTGATCATGTAGTAAAGACACAAACATAATTAAACATGAAGCATAGTAAACGAAAAACAGGAAAATAAGAACAAGGAGATTAAGGAATGGGTCCACCTTAATGAGGGTGGCGTCTTCCTCTTCTTGAAGAACCAATGGTGCTTTTGAGCTCCTCTATGTTTCTTCCTTGCCTTTGTTGCTCCTCCCTCATAGCTCTTTGATCTGCAGTCAATTGCTCTATCACTAAATTATGGAAAAACAAAAAGCAATGCTTTTACCACACCAAACATAAAAGGGTTGCTCGTCCTCGAGCAAAAGAAGAAAGAAGTGGAAAAGATGGAGGAGATGGATGTGTGTGAATGGGTGGGTTTGGGAGGAAAATGGTTTGAATTTAAATGGTGAGATAGGTGGAGATCCTGTGGGGTCCACAGATCCTGTGGGGATCCTATGGGGTCCACAGATCCAGAGGGGTCAAGGATGTATCATCACTGCTCCTATTAGGCGTGTAAACTCCCCTGCAGTGTAATCCTAGCGTTTAACGCCAGACTACTGCCTATTTTTGGCGTTAAACGCCCAAATGTAGCCTCTTTCTGGCGTTAAACGCCAGGTTGATGCTTGTTTTTGGCGTTAAACGCCAGCTTGGTGCTTGTTTCTGGCGTTAAACGCCAGACAGATGCTTGTTTCTGGCGTTTAAACGCCAAAATGCTCTTCCTCCAGGGTGTGCTGTTTTTAAGGTTGTTTTTCATTCTGTTTTTGATTTTTCAGTAGTTTTTGTGACTTCACATGATCATCAACCTAAAAAAAACATAAAATAGCAGTAAAAAATAAAGAGATATAGTTAAATAACATTGGGTTGCCTCCCAACAAATGCTTATTTAATGTCAATAGCTTGACCTTACTGAGCTTTTAATCTAGTCTCAGCTTTGAGCATTCTTGCTCAACATTGCCTTCAAGATAATGCTTGACTCTCTGTCCATTAACAATGAACTTCTTATTAGAATCAATGTCTTGAAGCTCCACATGGCCATATGGTGACACGCTTGTAATTACATATGGTCCCCTCCACCGGGATTTCAGTTTCCCAGGGAATAATCTGAGCCTAGAGTTAAATAACAGAACCTTCTATCCTGGTTCAAAGACTCTAGGTGACAACTTTCTGTCATGCCACCTTTTTGCTTTCTCCTTGTAAAGCTTAGCATTTTCGAAAGCAGTGAGTCTGAATTCCTCTAGCTCATTTAGCTGGAGTAATCTTTTTTCTCCAGCTAATCTGGCATCAAAGTTTAGGAATCTGGTTGCCCAGTAGGCCTTATGCTCCAGTTCCACGGGCAGATGACAGGCCTTACCATACACAAGCTGGTATGAAGAGGTCCCTATAGGAGTCTTGAATGCTGTTTTGTAAGCCCACAGAGCATCATCCAAGCTTCTCGCCCAATCCTTTATACAGGTACTTACTATCCATTCTAGGATTCTTTTTAGTTCTCTATTAGAGATTTCAGCTTGCCCATTTATCTGTGGATGATATGGAGTTGCCACCTTGTGGCTAATTCCATACCAGACCATAGCAGAGTAAAGCTGTTTGTTGTAGAAGTGAGTGCCCCCATCACTAATTAGTGCTCTAGGGACACCGAACATGCTGAAGATATGTTTCTAGAGGAACTTCAGCACTGTCTTAGTATCATTAGTGGGTGTGGCAAAGGCCTCTACCCATTTGGATACATAGTCGACTGCCACCAGAATATAAGTGTTTGAGTATGATTGTGGGAAAGGCGCCATGAAGTCAATACCCCATACATCAAACAACTCAATCTCCAAGATTCCTTGTTGAGGCATGGCGTAACCATGAGGCAGATTACCAGCTCTCTGGTAACTGTCATAGTTACGTACAAACTCTCGGGAATCTCTGTAGAGTGTAGGCCAGTAAAAACCACATTGGAGGACCTTAGTGGTTGTTCGCTCACCTCCGAAATGACCTCCATATTGTGACCCATGGCAATGCCATAAGATCCTCTGTGCTTCTTCTCTAGGCACACACCTATGGATTATTCCGTCTGCACATCTCTTAAAGAGATTGGGTTCATCCCACAAGTAGTATTTTGCATCAGTAATTAATTTTTTCTTTTGTTGCCTGCTGTACTCCTTGGGTATGAACCTTGCAGCTTTATAGTTTGCAATGTCTGCAAACCATGGTGTTTCCTGAATGGCGAACAAATGCTCATCCGGAAAGATTTCAGAGATCTCAATAGAGGGAAAGGACGCCCCTTCTACTGGCTCTATCCAAGACAGATGATCAGCCAGTTGGTTTTCTATCCCTTTTCTGTCTCTTATTTCTATATCAAACACTTGCAGAAGCAACACCCATCTTATAAGCCTGGGTTTTGAATCCTGCCTTGTAAGTAGATATTTAAGAGCAGCATGGTCAGTGTACACAATCACTTTGGATCTTACTAAGTATGATCTAAACTTGTCAATGGCATAAACCAATGCAAGCAATTCTTTTTCTGTGGTTGTGTAATTTTTCTGGGCATCATTTAAAATAGGGCTAGCATAATAAATGACATGCAGAAGCTTGTCATGCCTCTGCCCCAATACTGCACCAATGGCATGATCACTGGCATCACACATTAATTCGAATGGTAATGTCCAGTCTGGTGTAGAAATAATTGGTGCTGTGACCAGCTTAGCTTTCAGGGTTTCAAACGCCTGCAGACACTTTGTGTCAAACACAAATGGCGTGTCAGCAGCTAGCAGATTGCTTAGAGGTTTTGCGATTTTTGAAAAATCCTTTATAAACCTCCTATAGAATCCTGCATGCCCCAGAAAGCTTCTGATTGCCTTAACATTGGCAGGTGGTGGTAACTTTTCAATTACCTCTACCTTAGCTTGATCCACCTCTATTCCCTTGTTCGAAATCTTGTGCCCAAGGACAATCCCTTCAGTCACCATAAAGTGATATTTTTTCCAGTTTAAAACCAGGTTAGTCTCTTGGCATTTTTTCAGAACTAGTGTCAGGTGATCAAGACAGGAGCTGAATGAGTCTCCATATACTGAGAAGTCATCCATGAAGACTTTCAAAAATTTTTCCACCATATCAGAGAAAATAGAGAGCATGCATCTCTGAAAGGTTGCAGGTGAATTACACAGCCCAAATGGCATCCTTCTGTAGGCAAATACTCCAGATGGACATGTAAATGCAGTTTTCTCTTGATCTTGGAGATCTACTACAATTTGGTTGTAACCTGAATAGCCATCCAAAAAGTAGTAAAAATCATGACCTGCTAGTCTCTCTAGCAACTGGTCTATGAATGGTAAAGGAAAATGATCCTTTCTGGTGGCTGTATTGAGCCTTCTGTAGTCAATACACATGCGCCACCCTGTAACTGTTCTTGTAGAAACCAGTTCATTTTTTTCATTATGAACCACTGTCATGCCTCCCTTTTTGGGGACAACTTGAACAGGGCTCACCCAGGCGCTATCAGAAATAGGATAAATAATCCCAGCCTCCAGTAACTTGGTGACCTTTTTCTGCACTACTTCCTTCATGGCTGGATTTAACCGCCTCTGTGGTTGAACCACTGGCTTAGCATCATCCTCCAATATGATCTTGTGCATGCATCTAGCTGGGCTTATGCCCTTAAGGTCACTTATGGACCACCCAAGAGCTGTCTTGTATGTCCTTAGCACTTGAAGTAGTGCTTCCTCTTCCTGTGAATTCAAATCAGAGCTTATGATCACTGGAAAAGTGTCACCGTCTCCCAGAAATGCATATTTTAGGGATGGTGGTAATGGTTTGAGCTCGGGTTTAGGAGGTTTTTCCTCTTCCTGAGGAATTTCTAGAGGCTCTTTCAATTCCTCTGAATCCTCCAGATCAGGCTGAACATCTTTAAAGATATCTTCTAGCGCTGATTCGAGACTCTCAGCCATGTTGATCTCCTCTACCAAAGAGTTAATAAGATCAACTTTCATACAGTCTTTTGGTGTGTCTGGATGCTGCATGGCTTTGACAGCATTCAACTTAAACTCATCCTCATTGATTCTCAGGGTTACTTCCCCCTTTTGGACATCAATGAGAGTTCGTCTAGTTGCTAGGAAAGGTCTTCCTAGAATGAGAGTAGCACTCTTGTGTTCCTCCATTTCCAGCACTACAAAGTCAGTAGGGAAGGCGAATGGCCCAACCCTGACAATCATGTCTTCAATCACGCCTGACGGATATTTAATGGAGCCATCAGCAAGTTGGAGACATATCCGGGTTGGTTTGACTTCTTCAGTTAAACCAAGCTTTCTGATAGTGGATGCAGGTATTAGATTGATACTTGCCCCAAGATCACATAGAGCTGTCTTGGTGCAATTACTCTCTAATGTGCATGGTATCATGAAGCTCTCGGGATCTTTAAGCTTTTCTGGAAAACTTTTCAGAATGACTGCACTGCATTCTTCAGTTAGGAAAACTCTTTCAGTTTCTCTCCAATCCTTCTTATGACTCAAGATCTCTTTCATGAACTTGGCATAAGAAGGTATTTGCTCAAGTGCCTCTGCAAACAAAATCTTTATTTCAAGAGTCTTGAGATAGTCTGCAAAGCGAGCAAATTGTTTATCCTGCTCCTCTTGGCGGAGTTTTTGAGGATAAGGCATCTTGGCTTTGTATTCCTCAACCTTGGTTGCTGCAGGTTTATTTTCTACAGAGGTGGTTGGGAAAGCCTTTTTAGAGGGGTTGTTATCAATACTTGTGTGTGTCTGATCCCTCGCTAGCGTTTGAATGCCAGGGGTGGAAGATGGATTGACGTTGGACGCTAACTCTTTACCTGTTCCTAGCGTTTGAATGCCAGAACTGAGCTTCCTTTGGGCGTTTAACGCCAACTCCTTGCTTGTTTGTGGCATTTGAACGCCAGAACTGAGCATGGGTTGGGCGTTTAATGCCAGCTCTCCATCCTTTTCTGGCGTTTGAGCGCCAAAATCATTCCTCTCTGGGCTCTTACTATCCTCAGAAGGATTTTGGATGATATTCTGCTCATCCTCTGTTAGTTGTTTTTTTCTTGGCTTTCTGCTGTTCTGAAGCGAAGTATTTAATGTTTTCCCACTTCTTAATTGAACTGCCTGGTACTATTCTGTTATCTGCCTTGATAACTGCTATTTTGTCCGATTCAATTGTGCCTCCATATTTTTATTAGCATTTTTAGTGTCTTGTAGCATCTCCTTGAATTCTGCTAGCTGTTTTATTAGAAAGCACAATTGTTGATTGAGTTCAGCAACTTGTTCTGGAGGACCAAGTTCAGTAGACACTGCTTTGGCTTCTTCTTTTATGGAGGACTCACTGCTTATATACAGATACTGATTTCTGGCAACTATATCAATAAGCTCTTGAGCCTCTTCAATAGTTTTTCTCATGTGTATAGATTTACCAGCAGAGTGATCTAGGGACATCTGGGCTCCTTCTGTAAGCCCATAGTAGAAGATGTCTAACTGCACCCACTCTGAAAACATTTCAGAGGGGCATTTCCTTAACATCCCTCTGTACCTCTCCCTGACATTATAAAGGGATTCATCATCCTCTTGTTTAAAGCCTTGGATGTCCAGCCTTAGCTGTGTCATCCTTTTTGGAGGGAAATATTGATTTAGGAATTTGTCTGACAACTGTTTCCATGTCCTTATGCTTGCTGTGGGTTGGTTGTTTAACCACCTTTTAGCTTGATCTTTTACAACAAACGGAAACAGTAACAGTCTGTATACATCCTGATGTACCTCCTTGTCACGTACTGTGTCAGCAATTCACAAGAATTGTGCCAAAAACTCAGTAGGTTCTTCCTGTGGAAGACCGGAATACTGGCAGTTTTGCTGCACTATGACAATGAGCTGAGGATTTAGCTCAAAACTGCCTGCTTTGATGGAGGGTATACAGATACTACTCCCATATGCAGCAGTAGTGGGGTTAGCATATGACCCCAGAGTCCTTCTGGACTGTTCATTTCCACTTAGGTCCATGATGGAGAAAGAGAGATGATGCAGATTGTAAATAAATTTTTTTTGAAGACCGAAAGTAAAATTAAATCAAATAAAATAAAATAAATGAAAAATTGACTATATTTTCAAAAATTAGAAGAAAAAGAAATAAAAGAAAATTGAAAACTAAATTAATTAATTAAAAAGATTTGAAAAAGATGTGGTGAGGATTTTCGAAAAAAATGAAGAGAGAGAAATTGGTTAGGATGTTTTGAAAAAGATATGTCTTAAAATTAAAGATACTTGTAAGAAAATAAAAAATAAAAAAAGAAAATATATGAAAAAGATTTGATTTTAAGATTTTAGATTAGAAAAGATAAGATAAGCTAGGTAAGAGAAGATAAGGAATTTAAATTAAAAAGTTTTGAAATTTAAATTTTAAATTTGAAGATTAAATTTTGAAATTTAAAATTTGAAATTTGAAATTTTTTAAACTAAGATAAGATAAAATAGAAATTTTAAAATAAAAATCTGAATTTTTTTAAAAAAATTTCGAAATATTTGCTTAAAAATAGTTAGAAAAGATATTTTTTTTATTTTTGAATTTTATGATGAAAGGGAAAAACACACAAAAGACACACAACTTAAAATTTTTAGATCTAATGCTCCTAATTTCGAAAATTTTCGAGGGAAAACACCAAGGAACACCAAACTTAAAAATTTTAAGATCAAAACACAAGGAAGACTCAAGAACACCTTGAAGACTCATAAGAACAACAAGAACATGAAGAAAGGACACCAAACTTAAAGTTTGGCAGAAGATTTATTTAGAGAAAAATTATTTTTGAAAATTTTTTTAAAAAAAGATAGCCAATTACCAAGAACATAAACACCACACTCTAGCCAATTGAGCTATAAATTTAACGTGTTTTAACAAGGTATTTAGTAAATAAAAATTTTTTTGAAACTAAAAATTCGAAAAAGCACAAGAAAAACAAGAAAAGACACAAAACAAGACAAACCAAAGATCAAACAAGGAAAATAAACAAGAACAACTTGAAGATTAAGAAAGAACAATGAACACAAATTAAAAAATTTAAAAGAAAATAACATAAAATAAAATAAAAAAAATGCAATTGACACCAAACATAAAATATAAAACTAAACTCAAGCAGAAAAACACAATTATCAGTTTATAAAA
The DNA here is from genome assembly GCF_003086295.3 of Arachis hypogaea. Classification (NCBI taxonomy): domain Eukaryota; kingdom Viridiplantae; phylum Streptophyta; class Magnoliopsida; order Fabales; family Fabaceae; genus Arachis; species Arachis hypogaea. Next base: position 90,311,140 of record NC_092046.1, on the reverse strand, counting down.
TTTTCGAAAAATTTAAAAAGAAAAAATAAGGATTTAAAAAAAAAAAGAAATTTCAACCAAAAATAATAATAGAAGACTCTAAACCAAAAAGAACAATTTTTTTTCCTAATCTAAGCAACAAAATAAACGGTCAGTTGTCCAAACTCGAACAATAGCCGGCAACGGCGCCAAAAACTTGGTGCATGAAATGTGAATCACACTTTTCACAACTCGTACCACTAACCAGCAAGTGCACTGGGTCGTCCAAGTAATACCTTACGTGAGTAAGGGTCGAATCCCACGGAGATTGTTGGCTTGAAGCAATCTATGGTTATCTTGTAATTCTTAGTCAGGATATCAATTATAATTATCAGTTTGGATCGCGAAAAATAAATGAGCATGAATTAAATACTTGTTATGCAGTAATGGAGAATATGTTGGAGTTTTGGAGATGCTTTGTCTTCTGAATCTCTGCTTTTCCCCTGTCTTCTTATTCATGCACGCAAGGTTCCTCCTATGGCAAGCTGTGTGTTGGTGGATCACCGTTGTCAATGGCTACCATCCGTCCTCTCAGTGAAAATGGTCCAGGTGCGTTGTCACCGCACGGCTAATCATCTGTCAGTTCTCACTCATGCTGGAATAGGATCCATTGATCCTTTTGCGTCTGTCACTACGCCCAACCCTTGTGAGTTTGAAACTCGTCACAGTCATTCAATCCCTGAATCCTACTCGGAATACCACAGACAAGGTTTAGACTTTCCGGATTCTCAAGAATGCTGCCAATGGATTCTAGCTTATACTACGAAGATTTTGATTAAGGAATCCAAGAGATACTCATTCAAGCGAAGGTAGAATGGAGATAGTTGTCAGTCACGTGTTCATAGGTTGAGGATGGTGATGAATGTCAGGGTTCATCACATCCATCATATTGAAGTGCGAATGAACATCTTAGATAGAAACAAGCGTGTTTGAATAGAAAACAGAAATAATTGCATTAATTCATCGAGACACAGCAGAGCTCCTCACCCCCAACAATGGAGTTTTAGAGACTCATGCCATCAAAGGGTACAAAGTTTAGATCTAAAAATTTCATGAGGTCTAAAATAAATCTCTAAAAGTTGTTTAAATACTAAACTAGTAACCTAGGTTTACAGAAAATGAGTAAACTAAGATAGATGGTGCAAAAATCCACTTCTGGGGCCCACTAGGTGTGTGCTGGGGATGAGACTTGAGCTTTACACGTGCCTAGGCTGTTTTCAGAGTTAAATGCCAGGTTGTAACCTGTTTCTGGCGTTTAACTCCAACTTGTAACCCGTTTCTGGCGTTTAACGCCAGAATGCAACATGGAACTGGCGTTGAATGCCAGTTTATGTCATTTATCCTTGAGGAAATATAGACTATTATATATTGCTGGAAAGCCCTGGATGTCTACTTTCCAATGCAATTGAGAGCACGCCCATTTGGACTCTTGTAGCTCCAGAAAATCTATTTTGAGTGCAGGGAGGTCAGAATCCAACAGCATCTGTAGTCCTTTTTCAGCTTGAATCAGATTTTTGCTCAGCTCCCTCAATTTCTGCCAGAAAATACTTGAAATCACAGAAAAACACACAAACTCATAGTAAAGTCCAGAAATGTGATTTTTATTTAAAAACTAATAAAAATATAATAAAAAGTGACTAAAACATATTAAAAACTACCAAAAAACAATGCCAAAAAGCGTATAAATTATCCGCTCATCAGAAAACTACCTAAAGCATGATACCTAAGCTATACTAATTGCTCCCCCCTTCTTCCTTCTTGATTTTGGCCTCAAATACTTCAGAAATGAGTTGGATCTGGGCCTGATTGAGCTCAGAAATCGCCTCCAGCGTGTTCTTTAATGAAGTCACGTGCCGCTTGTCATGCGTACGCGGAATGTCACGAGTACACGTCATATTGCATTTTTCAGGTCACGCGTACGCGTCGCATGGCAGATTCCTAAATCCTCATTTCTTTATCAATTCTCCACTTTGCATACTTTTTCTTCATTCCTTCAATCCAATCCTTGCCATATAAATCTTAAATCACTTAACAAACACATCAAGGCATCGAATGGAATTAAAGTAAATTAAATTTAGCAATTTTAACGCCACAAAAAATATTTTTACTCTTAAGTACAATTTAGGGAGAATTTGCAAAACTATGCTATTTCATTGAATAAATGTGAGATGAGTTGATAAAATCCATTAAATTTAACACAAGATAAACCTTAAAATTGGGGTTTATCAGTGCCGTAACAATAATAGAATTAAACCCCCAAATTCACGAGTTTTCCTATGCTGCAACAATAGCATGCAGGTTCATCAATTCACGAGTTCACAAATTATTATACCAAACCCCGAAATTGAAATCCTAAAATCAGAACCCTACCATCTCAGATTTTAGAAACCAAATGAAGGTGAATACATACCTTCTTGACGATGGTGAGCGAATGAAGAGATGCTTTCAGTTGAGCGTAGAGTCTTCCTAATGATGTGAGCATGCAGCGAAGATAAGCGATGATAAAGATGACTGACGGCATGGTAAGTGGTGAGTGATGAAGATGAGTGAGTGGTGAAGGTGGTGAGTGGTGATGACATCACTACAACAAATATGGGCTTTAGCAACGCCAAATTTTGCAAAGCCTTAAAACCATTCTCTTAGATAGTTTTAGAGAACGGTTTTTTATAGTGTTACTGTTGAATTCAATTTTTTATTATTTTACAGCAACAAATTAAAATCATTCTCTTTGACTATTTCAAAGAACGGTTTTATAACCGATATTATGATTTGGTTTTAAGCAATGGTTTTTTGTTGTTGTTTAAATAATTGTACAAAAGAAACGGATAAAAACTGTTTCCAAAATGCTACACTTTAAAACCGTTCTATTAGATGGTCTTAGACAATGGTTTTTACAGTGTTACTATTGAAGTTCAATTTTTCATTACGTTATAGCAACAAAATAAAACCGTTCTATTTGACTATTTTAAAGAACGATTTTATAACCATTACAACAATTTTTTATCAAACAATAATTTTCTTATATTATTTAAATAATTATACAAATTTAAATAATTTTCTCTATAAATATTAAATTTTTAGAACACTCAAAATTATTGTTATAAATATATTACAAATATTATTTATAGAAGAAATAAATTTTAAATAAATTTATAACAATGATATAATTTTGGTTTTATTCCCACTCTAAAATTTAAGATGATATTTTTTTAACACTTCAAAAAAAAATTCAACAACCTCTCTTCAAAATAAACATAGAGACTTGTTAATTTTTCCTTCCTCTATTAGCCCTAGCGCTCCATAACTGACACCACTCATCATTAGAGCCATCATCGAACAATGCCAAACTTGTAACAACCCAAATTTTTAGAAAATTAAATAATAATTTATTTATAATTTATCATATTTGTTGATAATTTTTGTAAGCCCCAGATTTTTAGAAAATAAATAATGAATTATTTATAATTACATATATGATTTTCTTTTTAGAAAGGTTATGAGACTTCATGTTTTAAATTAATTTGGTTTTATATAAATTTCAAATATAAAGTAGATATTTTTTATTTACTAAAATTAATGATTTTTGCTTAATTAAAATTCAGAGTTTTAGTAATGGGAGATAAAAGAGAGTTTTGTATATAATTTAAATTGAAATAATTTAAAGTTTTGATTAATATTATGAACTAAAAAAATTATTTATTTATCTATAATTTTAAATTAAAGTATTTAATTACAAATAATTTGTAATTTAAAGAATAAAATAGTATTCTTAAAATTAATTATATTGATTAAAATGATTAAATTAAATTTTAACTCAAAATTCTACTCGAATCCTAAATTCCCAATTCTAAATCCTAATTCCTAATTCATTAACCCTAACTCCTTTCTACCCAACCCACACACATGTATCCCTCCCCCTACCACCTGTTCATTCTCCACTGAGCCACTTCACCCTTTCTCACCGCTACTCACTCACAGCACACACCACACACCAAATAAACAAACATGCACAGACACATAAACATACATAGAGGGAGAGAGAGATCTGAGAGTGAGAACCAAAGGGAGAAGAGGAGAGGATGGGAAGCCGTGCCTTGCCGCCGATGCTGTCCGCGAAGTCATCTTCATTACGGATCAGAACTGAGGCGAGAGAGAGGACCGCGATAGAGGAAGGAATCGCGCCGCCCAGTCACTGTCCATGGAGAGTCGTCGCCAGCGTTGTCGCGAGGAGGAGAGGAGCCTGCGTCGGAGGAGAAGAGCCGTCGCGTTCTACCACTGCTGAGGGACCAGTCGCCGTTAGAACCGTCACTGCTGTTGTGTTCCGTCACCGCCGCCACATCGTGACCTCGTCGTCACCACTGAAGGCTCTAGTGCTGCCGCTACTTCTATGGCCGCCATCATCTGTTGCATCTGCGAAAGGAGAGAGGAGCCTTGAGAACAAGGAAAGGAGTCGTGTGAGGCTTGTGTCGAGAGGCAGAGGGCTGTTCAGCCGCCACCGCTGCTGCCATGATCACCGTTGTGGTTTCAAAAAAAAGGGATGCCGTCGAAGTACCTCTGATATGGTCTAGTTCCCTTCCTCTAATTTGCTCTGTTTCCATTCTTGCTCTACTGCTATTTCATTGGTTACCCTATTCTGGTTTTATTTTAATTTAGCCCCTATAGCTTTGATTATTGATAATGTTAAGCTATCACCCAGGAAAAGCGAACGTGGTGGCAGACGCTTTGAGCAGGAAGAATTTGAATATCTCTTGGATGATGATAAAGGAAGAAAAGTTACTCGTAGAAGCACAGGATTCAGAAATGATGACGATGCTGAGACGGATGAAAGTAGAGGAACCAGAAGCTGTAAGACTAGATCGTAGCAGCCTCTGGAGATACAAGAACAGAATTTGTGTGCCTAGCTCTGGAGATTTGCGGCAAAGGATTCTTGCAGAAGCTCATCAAAGTAGATTTTCTATGCATCCTGGAGTAGCAAAGATGTATCAGGATTTGAAACAAATGTTCTGGTGGCCGGGTTTGAAGAAAGAGGTAGCTGATTATGTCTCAAAATGTTTAACCTGCCAGAAGGTGAAGGTGGAACACCAGAAACCGTCAGGAACCCTGCAACCCTTAGAAATACCACAATGGAAATAGGAGCAGATCACTATGGATTTTGTCACGGGATTGCCAAGGACCTCAACAGGACACGATGCCATTTGGGTAATTGTGGACAGGTTGACAAAATCAACGCACTTCCTTCCGATTCGAGTTGACTATACATTAGAAAGGCTGGCACAAATATATATTTAAGAAATCGTACGATTGCACGGAATACCCTCGTCAATTGTTTCAGATCGAGATCCGAGGTTTACTTCCAAATTCTGGGGAGCTTTCCAGAAAGCATTGGGAACAGAATTGCATATGAGTACAGCATACCATCCTCAGACAGACGGACAATCAGAGCGGACAATCCAGACATTGGAAGACATGTTAAGATCTTGTGTGATGGATAACCAGGGCAGTTGGGATAGGTATTTGCCATTGGTCAAGTTCGTCTACAACAACAGTTACCAACAAAGTATCGGGATGGCACCATATGAAGCTCTCTATGGAAGAAGATGTCAGACACCATTGTGTTGGAATGATGACGGAAAAGCCAGTGTCTTAGGTCCAGACTTAGTGCAAGAAACTACTGAGAAGATAAAGGGGATTCGCCAGAAGATCCAGACAGCACAGAGCCGTCAAAAGAGCTATGCCGATAATAGACGTAGACCCTTAGAGTTTAGTGAGGGAGATCATGTCTTTCTTAAAGTAACCCCGACTACTGGAATAGGTAGAGCCCTTAAGACTAAAAAGCTTAACCCTCGATACATAGGACCTTTCTAAATACTTAAAAGAGTCGGTCTAGTAGCTTATCAAGTAGCCCTTCCTCCATATCTGTCAAAACTTCATGATGTTTTTCATGTCTCGCAACTTAAGAAATATATTCCCGACGAGAGTCATATTTTACAACCAAAGACAGTACAGTTACAAAACGATTTGACATATCAAGCATCACCAGTTCAGATCGTAGAAAGAAATGATAAGCAGCTGAGAGGCAAGACTATTCGCTTAGTCAAAGTAGCTTGGGGACAAAGAGGAGAAGAAGAGCACACTTGGGAATTGGAAGATAAGATGAAAGCTGATTACCCGCATCTATTCTCAGGTAACTAAAATTTTGAGGGCAAAATTTTCTGTTAGGAGGGTAGAATTTAACAACCCCGATTTTCGAGTACGCGAGTTCTTTTCTGAAAGTACGAATTTCTTCGAAAGATCAGTAAGGGGAAAACCTTTGATATATCATCAAGTATCTCAATCCTCATTGTCATTATGTCATCTTTAAGTTAGAACCTTTTCCGAGACAAGCTCGATAATGCAATCACGAAGAACCTAGTTTTTGAACCGTATCGGTTAGGAGTTTTAATTCTATTTTTCGTAAATAATCTCAGTTTGACAAACCGGACTCGATTTATGAGAGGAGAGAGATAATAGGATGATATTATCATTATATGAGTATTAGAAACCTCTTGAATGATATTATAAGGTTACCTGATCAGTTTTAGTTAAAAACAGAAAACCGGTTTAACCGGGTTCACAATTTACTGGTGCAGCTTAGCACCAGCACTCTCTGATGACTTTAGCAATGCTAAGGCCTCATTATTCATGTTTCGTTCTCATAATAAATATGTTACTAGTGTCATTTATGCTAGTAGCTTAGAAAATAATTTTTAGACATGTTTTTGCAAGTGTTCCGATACATCTAGTTTTAGTAGTTATACACCTGAGATATTTTAATATTATTTTAATCCACCTCCAAGCCAACCAATCACAACTCACCCTACACCCCCAAAACCCCCAAGGCTGGCTCATTTTCACTTTGTGGCCGAAAATAGGTAGAGAGAAAAAGAGAGAAAAGTTCTTAGTTCCAAATCTTCAAAGCTTGATTTCTGCTGAACTAAAACTCAAATCAAAATTCCAATCCGACCAAAATGATCCTCTCTTCTTTCTCTACATGATCATATGACTTATCAAGGCTGGGAGCAAGGTGAGTTGGCTGTACCATCTCTCTTTTGATTCAGTTTCAAGGAAACATGCTTAAATATGTGTTTTCTTGATGTGATTTAGGAGGAAAAAGTGTTTAAGGACCACCTGAAAGTTTGATTGAATTAGGAGCAGCAAGACCAGGTAGGGTGTCACGAAATTAATCTTGATTATTTGTGTTTGAGTTGTGTGAATGTTGTATTATTTGGCTGTGCTAAAAATTGGTTGCATATATGATTGATTCTTGGTGAAATTTTGATGAAATTTGATGAAATTCAAGCTTTAAAGTTCATGTTCTTGGGCAGCTGGAAAAACGAAACCCTAAGCTTAAATTGAGGTTCAATTTTTGTTGAAATCATGTAGAAAAGATGGGATTTTAGTGGCTTCTAATTTATTATAAATTATAGTAAAAATCGGTTGTTGAAAAGACTGAAAAACGGGTAAAAACAGAGAAAGAATCTGAAGAACATGAAGAACACTTTGAGTGTGGTGAAGAACAATGAAGAACACCTTTTTGATTCATAAAAGGGCAAGGAAGTAAAATTTTTGGTGTTTAAGGGGTTATATGGTAATTTCTGGAAGTTAGGGTGGTAAAAGTAGAAATATTAATAGTTACGGGTGGTAAAAAGTGAATTTTAAAGGTTAAAGGTTAAAGTAAAGTTGATTTTCGAAAATATATTAATAAAATAATAAATAATAATAAAATATTAAATAATAATATTTAATTAAAAATAATATTTTAATAAAAATAATAAAATAATGCAAAAAAGGCAGTTTTCTGTAAAAGCTTTAGAAAGACAACTTTAAGCACAGAATCTCATAATTACCTTCATAAAACACTTAGGGAGTGGTAAAAACATATTAGTGAGGAAAAGATAAATAAAAGATAAAAAGTTGAAGAAAAGATAAAAATCGAAGAAAAAGTCTGTAAAGTTTTAATGACAGAAAAACAGACAGAGACTAGTGAACGAATTAGGGCAACATAGTTAGTCCTGGAATTGCGAATAGGGTTAGGTATTATATGAAAAGTTAAACTGTTTCAGTATAGACTTAATGAACCTATACTTGGGATAGGCTAACTGTTCATACCGAAATTTATATAAGCTTTAAATACATACGTTAAACCGAGAAATCAGAACAGTTAGAGAAACACAGAAAACAGAGTAACCAGAGTAAAGTAAAGAGATAAAAAAAAAAAGAGTAATATAGATACAGATGAAGAGAGTAATCAGAGAAGAGAAAAGAGATACAGAGAAAAGAGAAACCGGAACAGAGTAAAGAGATATAAAGAGAAGAGTAATATAATAAAGAGATATTTATATATATTAGTTGCTTGATGCAACCCAGAGCTATATTTATATATATATATTGGTTGCTTGATGCAACCCAGAGCTATATTTAATATATATTAGTTGCTTAATGCAACCCAGAGCTTCTGTAGGGAAACTAAGTTACCTACAGCTATTTTCCGCTTCCCCAGAGCAGAGCAGAGTATATATATTTTCTTGCAGTAAGCAGAGGCTGTCTCAAAGGAGCGGCTATTATTATATGCGCATTTATTTAGGAACGAAAAATCGTATTCGGGAAATCGGGATTACTCGTGACCGGATAAATGTCGGGATTGCGGGCAGCCAACCGACACATGAGCTCATGGCCTGTACTAGGGCTAGACATGCATCATTCTTGTCTGTGCATCACTCTCTGTTGCATTCTCTCTTGTGTGTGAACTATTTCTTTATGTCGTCTGCTTGAGTGCTATGTCTGTGCTTTATTTCGTTGTGTTCTTCTGTTTGTGTTCTGTTATCTATTTTTTTTTATCTATTTAAAATTACTCTTCACTACTTTACTGTATTCTATTATCCATCTGCTAATCGAATACGAATAAATGAACGTAACTAACAACCCCGACCCTACTAAGAACTCCCCAGTTCTTACCCCTTCTCTCCCTTCCTCCCCCCTCAGATGGAGACGGGCGTGATCTTCTATGAGTTCGAAGACCCTTACGTCTACGAGGATCCGATACATCACAGTTACTTCATCATGGGATTGGAGCCTCGTATTAGACGATATGCGTTACCTAATCGAGCTTTTCAACATCCTCTGTCTAGCCCGCATTTTGACCCTGATGCTCCTTACGACTTTCCCTTATCCTGGTTACACCCTGACGCACCTGGACATCCTTTTCCTGATGATCCTGAGTACCCTATACCAGCTCAACCTTTGAATGAGGCGGTACCTGAGCCTATCATTCCTGATGAGCCTGAGTTAGCTGGTGACTACGTACCTGTGATACTACCAGAGTGGGATTTTCCCCCTGAGCCGATCCCCGACTTTCCACAGCCTGATGAGCCGGCACTACCAGATGGTGGGGTAGCTCCTATATACGCGAACGGACCTGTGCTCGCGAATGGTTTTGTACATAGTGACAGCAGTATTTCTGGTGGATCTGAGGGTATAGCTGTAGCTGTGGATGATGAGGAGGAGGAGGATCCCGAGATAGAGATAGAGCAGGATGAGGAGATGGACGAGCCTCACGGCGATTCTCCAAACGGCCACGTGTAGATATAGTTTGACTGCGGAAGGGGCATTCTTTTGATGACACTCTAGTCTGACATTATCTGATAGTTAGTCTCTCACTTGTGTTAGTACACCCGAGAGCTAGGAGCTATATAGTGGTTAGGCTAGCCTGGGCGCCAGCTTAGTGGCTTTTTGTATGGGCCAGGCCCTGGGAGTGTCGTGTAAATATTAGCTACGTAGGATGACGAGGATGTAAACTGACTTGATCTTGTGTAAACGCTACATGTTTTGTTATAGTGTACATGATGTATATTATCAGTTGTATTTCTATGTTTCTTTATGCCGCTTTTCTATTACTCCCAATGTATGCTTGTTTATTTTACCGGACCATCCGCAAAAATTTAAAAAAATTACTCGTAAAATTGGCATCGCTCTAACAAGGAACAGGCTCATATATTAAATAAATAATAATAATTAGGAAGGATAAGTTAGTAACACTTAGCTTCTTGTATGACCATGGCATACTGGAAGTTGGGTCGTTACAAGTTGGTATCAGAGCAGTTCGTTCCCAATAGAGCCTGGGGAGTGGACTGACTATGCTTCATTGCATACTCTGTTTTGTGTCTCATGCTTATAGGATATCTATATGATATGTGTTGCATGATTGTCTCTGTGTTTTCATTCTGGGAGTGTTCACACTTGACTTGAAGTGTTAAGACTGATCACCTTAATAATGATTGTTTGGTGTGAACAGGACCACGATGGGTTCACGGAGACGAGGCGTACGGGAAGGAATTCCTAATGTTAACTACGAGAGGGAACAGGAAACATTTATGACTACCATGAACGCTGTGGCTGAGGCAGTGCGTGAGGCTGCAGTAGCAGCGGCTAGGGCTGTTGATCGTCTTGGAGTGAGAAATGAGAATGAGAATGAGCATGGGGAAGATAGTGGAAATGATGAGAATAACTTGGGGCATTTCGAAAGACCTATGACCCTTGCGACTTTTCTGAAGGTTAAGCCACCTAAGTTTAAAGGTACACTCGTTGCGACTGATGCTGACAACTGGTTTCCAGCTATCGAACGATCACTGCGAGCGCAGCATGTTCCGGAAGGCCAACACGTGGAGTTTGCTACTTATATGCTGGAAGGAGAAGCTGAGCATTGGTGGCAGGGGATACAGCGACTATTGCAACAAGATGAAGGCGATATTCCTTGGAATATTTTTAAGGATGAATTTTATAAGAAGTATTTTCCGAGGGCAGCTCGTGATACTAAGGAGATGGAACTTATGCAGCTGAAACAGGGTAACACAACTGTTGCAGAATATGCCCGTAAGTTTGATGACTTGTGCCGTTTCTCCAAGATCTGCCAAGGGAATCCTGCTGACTTTGAAGAATGGAAGTGTTTGAAGTTCGAAGGGGGCCTTCGTGAGGATCTGATGAGTTCAGTAGTTCCATTGGAGATACGAAATTTTGCTGAGCTGGTTAATAAGTGTAAGTTAGTAGAAGAATGTGTTAAGAAGGTAAGTGCCTCTAAAGCAAGTCGTAAAGGATTTCCACCAAGGAACTACAATAATTATAATTGGCAACCATGAAGGACAAACTTCAAGACACCTGGTGTGCCACATCGAAGAAACCCACAGGTTGGTAACATCCCTGCTCGCCCTATGGGAGGAAACGGAGGTAGACCGAGGCAGGATAATGGTAAACGACCTCAACAGGTGCAGGTGAACACTACATGCAAGCGATGTGGGAAGGATCATGGTATTAAGCCGTGTTTGTTTGGAACATTCAATTGTTATAGATGTGGAGGAACTGGACATATTGCTAAGGAATGCCCAAAGATATTCGCTCGGAATCCAATACGAACCCAGCAACAAGGTCGAGTGTTTGCCATGACTGCTGATGATGCTATGCAATCAGACGCCCTGATCCAAGGTCAGTGTTATGTCAAGAATCGATTTCTAACTGTACTATATGACTCGGGTGCATCGCATTCCTTTATCTCTTTAACTGTTGCTCGTGAGTTGGGACTAGATTTCTCTGAGTTGAACTTTGATCTGATTGTCCATACACCTGCATCCCAAATTGCTTTGACTAGTTTAGTGTGCCTACAAGTACCATTCACTATTAGGAATAGAACTTTTATACATGATCTAATCTGTTTGCCTCTATGTGATTTAGAAGTTATTCTAGGGTTAGATTGGTTATCTAAGTATCATATTTTCCTTGATTGCTATGAAAGAACTGCTGTTATTCCATCTGATAGTTTAGATATTAAACCATTTCTATCTCATACTTTATATCTGAATTCTGTAAGAGTTACATTAGACGGGAGTGATTGTGAGGGGTACGTTCTGTTTGCGGCTAGCTCAAATGATAGTGAACTAAGCTTAGAATGAATCCGAGTGGTGAAGGAATTTCCTGATGTTTTCCCAGACGACATACCTGAGTTTCCTCCTCAGTGAGAGATAGAATTTAGCATTGAACTTGTACCTGGAACCGGACCAATTTCCATAGCACCGTACCGGATGTCACCATTGGAACTTGCAGAGTTGAAGAAGCAGTTGGATGAGCTACTTGGAAAGAAATTTATTCGTCCCAGCGCATCACCTTGGGGAGCTCCGGTATTGCTAGTAAAGAAGAAGGATGGTGGAATGAGACTTTGCGTAGATTACCGACAGTTAAATAAAGTCACTATCAAGAACAAGTATCCACTTCCACGAATAGATGATCTAATGGATCAGTTAAAAGGTGCAACTGTGTTTTCGAAGATTGATTTGCGATCGGGCTTTCACCAGATTCGAGTGAAAGAGTCAGATATACCGAAGACTGCATTTAGAACTCGATATGGTCACTATGAGTATACGGTTATGTCGTTTGGACTAACTAATGCTCCTGCGATTTTTATGGATTACATGAATCGTATTTTTCGTCCGTACCTTGATCAGTTCGTAGTAGTCTTCATAGACGATATTCTCATCTATTCGAAGACAGAAAGAGAGCATGAAGAGCATCTAAGGACTGTATTGTAGATACTAAGGACTCGGAAGTTATATGCTAAATTATCAAAGTGCGAGTTCTGGACAAAGAAGGTGGCATTTTTGGGACATGTTATATCACAGGGAGGAATTGCAGTGGATCCTTCAAAAATTGAAGCAGTAGTGCAATGGGAACCACCTACGACCGTTACAGAAGTTCGGAGTTTTCTCGGACTTGCTGGATATTACCGGAGGTTTATTAAAGGGTTTTCACAGATAGCCTTACCTCTGACTTACCTTACACGAAAGGAAGTTCCGTTCGTTTGGACGGCTGAGTGTGATAGAAGTTTCAAGATGCTTAAGGAAAAGTTAACAACTGCACCTGTATTAGTACTACCCGACCCGCAGAAACCTTTTGAAGTATACTGTGACGCTTCTCATAAAGGACTTGGATGTGTGCTGATGCAAGACAAAAATGTGGTGGCTTATGCTTCCCGGCAGCTGAGACCTCATGAACGAAATTATCGGACGCATGACTTGGAGTTGGCTGCAGTAGTGTTTGCTCTGAAGATCTGGAGACACTATTTGTATGGCGCTCAGCTAGAAGTTTTCTCTGACCACAAAAGTTTAAAGTATATCTTTGACCAGAAGGATCTTAATATGCGACAGCGAAGGTGGATGGAGTTCCTGAAGGACTATGATTTTAAGTTAAGCTATCACCCAGGAAAAGCGAACGTGGTGGCAGACGCTTTGAGCAGGAAGAATTTGAATATCTCTTGGATGATGATAAAGGAAGAAAAGTTACTCGCAGAATTTGAGGACCTTAAGTTGGCTATGACTGAGACATCAAGTGGAGTCCATTTGGCCCAATTGCATATAACACCAGATTTTAAGATTAGGATTCAGCAAGCACAAGCACAGGATTCAGAAATGATGACGATGCTGAGACGGATGAAAGTAGAGGAACCAGAAGCTGTAAGACTAGATCGTAGCAGCCTCTGGAGATACAAGAACAGAATTTGTGTGCCTAGCTCTGGAGATTTGCGGCAAAGGATTCTTGCAGAAGCTCATCAAAGTAGATTTTCTATGCATCCTGGAGTAACAAAGATGTATCAGGATTTGAAACAAATGTTCTGGTGGCCGGGTTTGAGGAAAGAGGTAGCTGATTATGTCTCAAAATGTTTAACCTGCCAGAAGGTGAAGGTGGAACACCAGAAACCGTCAGGAACCCTGCAACCCTTAGAAATACCACAATGGAAATAGGAGAAGTTCACTATGGATTTTGTCACGGGATTGCCAAGGACCTCAACAGGACACGATGCCATTTGGGTAATTGTGGACAGGTTGACAAAATCAGCGCACTTCCTTCCGATTCGAGTTGACTATACATTAGAAAGGCTGGCACAAATATATATTCAAGAAATCGTACGATTGCACGGAATACCCTCGTCAATTGTTTCAGATCGAGATCCGAGGTTTACTTCCAAATTCTGGGGAGCTTTCCAGAAAGCATTGGGAACAGAATTGCATATGAGTACAGCATACCATCCTCAGACAGACGGACAATCAGAGCGGACAATCCAGACATTGGAAGACATGTTAAGATCTTGTGTGATGGATAACCAGGGCAGTTGGGATAGGTATTTGCCATTGGTCAAGTTCGTCTACAACAACAGTTACCAACAAAGTATCGGGATGGCACCATATGAAGCTCTCTATGGAAGAAGATGTCAGACACCATTGTGTTGGAATGATGACGGAGAAGCCAGTGTCTTAGGTCCAGACTTAGTGCAAGAAACTACTGAGAAGATAAAGGGGATTCGCAAGAAGATCCAGACAGCACAGAGCCGTCAAAAGAGCTATGCCGATAATAGACGTAGACCCTTAGAGTTTAGTGAGGGAGACCATGTCTTTCTTAAAGTAACCCCGACTACTAGAATAGGTAGAGCCCTTAAGACTAAAAAGCTTAACCCTCGATACATAGGTCCTTTCCAAATACTTAAAAGAGTCGGTCTAGTAGCTTATCAAGTAGCCCTTCCTCCATATCTGTCAAAACTTCATGATGTTTTTCATGTCTCGCAACTTAAGAAATATATTCCCGACGAGAGTCATATTTTACAACCAGAGACAGTACAGTTACGAAACGATTTGGCATATCAAGCATCACCAGTTCAGATCGTAGAAAGAAATGATAAGCAGCTGAGAGGCAAGACTATTCGCTTAGTCAAAGTAGCTTGGGGACAAAGAGGAGAAGAAGAGCACACTTGGGAATTGGAAGATAAGATGAAAGCTGATTACCCGCATCTATTCTTAGGTAACTGAAATTTTGGGGTCAAAATTTTCTGTTAGGAGGGTAGAATGTAACAACCCCGATTTTCGAGTACGCGAGTTCTTTTCTGAAAGTACGAATTTCTTCGAAAGATCAGTAAGGGGAAAACCTTTGATATATCATCAAGTATCTCAATCCTCATTGTCATTATGTCATCTTTAAGTTAGAACCTTTTCCGAGACAAGCTCGATAATGCAATCACGAAGAACCTAGTTTTTGAACCGTATCGGTTAGGAGTTTTAATTCGATTTTTCGTAAATAATCTCAGTTTGACAAACCGGACTCGATTTATGAGAGGAGAGAGATAATAGGATGATATTATCATTATATGAGTATTAGAAGCCTCTTGAATGATATTATAAGGTTACCTGATCAGTTTTAGTTAAAAACAGAAAACCGGTTTAACTGGGTTCACAATTTACTGGTGCAGCTTAGCACCAGCACTCTCTGATGACTTTAGCAATGCTAAGGCCTCATTATTCATGTTTCATTCTCATAATAAATATGTTACTAGTGTCATTTATGCTAGTAGCTTAGAAAAAAATTTTTAGACATGTTTTTGCAAGTGTTCCGATACATCTAGTTTTAGTAGTTATACACCTGAGATATTTTAATATTATTTTAATCCACCTCCAAGCCAACCAATCACAACTCACCCTACACCCCCAAAACCCCCAAGGCTGGCTCATTTTCACTTTGTGGCCGAAAATAGGTAGAGAGAAAAAGAGAGAAAAGTTCTTAGTTCCAAATCTTCAAAGCTTGATTTCTGCTGAACTAAAACTCAAATCAAAATTCCAATCCGACCAAAATGATCCTCTCTTCTTTCTCTACATGATCATATGACTTATCAAGGCTGGGATCAAGGTGAGTTGGCTGTACCATTTCTCTTTTGATTCAGTTTCAAGGAAACATGCTTAAATATGTGTTTTCTTGATGTGATTTAGGAGGAAAAAGTGTTTAAGGACCACCTGAAAGTTTGATTGAATTAGGAGCAGCAAGACCAGGTAGGGTGTCACGAAATTAATCTTGATTATTTGTGTTTGAGTTGTGTGAATGTTGTATTATTTGGCTGTGCTAAAAATTGGTTGCATATATGATTGATTCTTGGTGAAATTTTGATGAAATTTGATGAAATTCAAGCTTTAAAGTTCATGTTCTTGGGCAGCTGGAAAAACGAAACCCTAAGCTTAAATTGAGGTTCAATTTGTGTTGAAATCATGTAGAAAAGATGGGATTTTAGTGGCTGCTAATTTATTATGAATTATAGTAAAAATCGGTTGTTGAAAAGACTGAAAAACGGGTAAAAACAGAGAAAGAATCTGAAGAACATGAAGAACACTTTGAGTGTGGTGAAGAACAATGAAGAACACCTTTTTGATTCATAAAAGGGCAAGGAAGTAAAATTTTTGGTGTTTAAGGGGTTATATGGTAATTTCTGGAAGTTAGGGTGGTAAAAGTAGAAATATTAAAAGTTACAGGTGGTAAAAAGTGAATTTTAAAGGTTAAAGGTTAAAGTAAAGTTAATTTTCGAAAATATATTAATAAAATAATAAATAATAATAAAATATTAAATAATAATATTTAATTAAAAATAATATTTTAATAAAAATAATAAAATAATGCGAAAAAGGCAGTTTTCTGTAAAAGCTTTAGAAAGACAACTTTAAGCGCAGAATCTCATAATTACCTTCATAAAACACTTAGGGAGTGGTAAAAACATATTAGTGAGGCAAAGATAAATAAAAGATAAAAAGTTGAAGAAAAGATAAAAATCGAAGAAAAAGTCTGTAAAGTTTTAATGACAGAAAAACAGACAGAGACTAGTGAACGAATTAGGGCAACATAGTTAGTCCTGGAATTGCGAATAGGGTTAGGTATTATATGAAAAGTTAAACTGTTTCAGTATAGACTTAATGAACCTATACTTGGGATAGGCTAACTGTTCATACCGAAATTTATATAAGCTTTAAATACATACGTTAAACCGAGAAATCAGAACAGAGTAGAGAAACACAGAAACAGAGTAACCAGAGTAAAGTAAAGAGATAAAAAAAAAAGAGTAATATAGATACAGATGAAGAGAGTAATCAGAGAAGAGAAAAGAGATACAGAGAAAAGAGAAACCGGAACAGAGTAAAGAGATATAAAGAGAAGAGTAATATAATAAAGAGATATTTATATATATTAGTTGCTTGATGCAACCCAAAGCTATATTTATATATATATATATTGGTTGCTTGATGCAACCCAGAGCTATATTTAATATATATTAGTTGCTTAATGCAACCCAGAGCTTCTGTAGGGAAACTAAGTTACCTACAGCTATTTTCCGCTTCCCCAGAGCAGAGCAGAGTATATATATTTTCCTGCAGTAAGCAGAGGCTGTCTCAAATGAGCGGCTATTATTATATGCGTATTTATTTAGGAACGGAAAATCGTATTCGGGAAATCGGGATTACTCGTGACCGGATAAATGTCGGGATTGCGGGCAGCCAACCGACACATGAGCTCATGGCCTGTACTAGGGCTAGACATGCATCATTCTTATCTACGCATCACTCTCTGTTGCATTCTCTCTTGTGTGTGAACTATTTCTTTATGTCGTCTGCTTGAGTGCTATGTCTGTGCTTTATTTCCTTGTGTTCTTCTGTTTGTGTTCTGTTATCTATTTTTTTTATCTATTTAAAATTACTCTTCACTACTTTACTGTATTCTATTATCCATCTGCTAATCGAATACGAATAAATGAACGTAACTAACAACCCCGACCCTACTAAGAACTCCCCAGTTCTTACCCCTTCTCTCTCTTCCTCCCCCCTCAGATGGAGACGGGCGTGATCTTCTATGAGTTCGAGGACCCTTACGTCTACGAGGATCCGGTACATCACAGTTACTTCATCATGGGATTGGAGCCTCGTATTAGACGATATGCGTTACCTAATCGAGCTTTTCAACATCCTCTGTCTAGCCCGCATTTTGACCCTGATGCTCCTTACGACTTTCCCTTATCCTGGTTACACCCTGACGCACCTGGACATCCTTTTCCTGATGATCCTGAGTATCCTATACCAGCTCAACCTTTGAATGAGGCGGTACCTGAGCCTATCATTCCTGATGAGCCTGAGTTAGCTGGTGACTACGTACCTGTGATACCACCAGAGTGGGATTTTCCCCCTGAGCCGATCCCCGACTTTCCACAGCCTGATGAGCCGGCACTACCAGATGGTGGGGTAGCTCCTATATACGCGAACGGACCTGTGCTCGCGAATGGTTTTGTACATAGTGACAGCAGTATTTCTGGTGGATCTGAGGGTATAGCTGTAGCTGTGGATGATGAGGAGGAGGAGGATCCCGAGATAGAGATAGAGCAGGATGAGGAGATGGACGAGCCTCACGGCGATTCTCCAAACGGCCACGTGTAGATATAGTTTGACTGCGGAAGGGGCATTCTTTTGATGACACTCTAGTCTGACATTATCTGATAGTTAGTCTCTCACTTGTGTTAGTACACCCGAGAGCTAGGAGCTATATAGTGGTTAGGCTAGCCTGGGCGCCAGCTTAGTGGCTTTTTTTATGGGCCAGGCCCTGGGAGTGTCGTGTAAATATTAGCTACGTAGGATGACGAGGATGTAAACTGACTTGATCTTGTGTAAACGCTACATGTTTTGTTATAGTGTACATGATGTATATTATCAGTTGTATTTCTATGTTTCTTTATGCCGCTTTTCTATTACTCCCAATGTATGCTTGTTTATTTTACCGGACCATCCGCAAAAATTAAAAAAAAATTACTCGTAAAATTGGCATCGCTCTAACAAGGAACAGGCTCATATATTAAATAAATAATAATAATTATGAAGGATAAGTTAGTAACACTTAGCTTCTTGTATGACCATGGCATACTGGAAGTTGGGTCGTTACAGCTATGGTTGCTGGAAATTCATTTGATGAATCAGAACATGAGATATGTTGTTATAGATGAGATGATGAAGAATGGATGCTATGATAATATGGTTACGTTGCACCTATGATATGAAATTGTGATATATTGAATTAAGAGTTCTTGGGTAACTTTGGTTAGTGAAAAGAAAGTTATATATGTGGTTTTAGATGAATCATAGGCTTGAATATAGGATTTGGTATGTGAGGTTGTTAGAAATACTTTGTGCAGAATTTCTGCAGAAATCTGCATAATTGGCAGCAGAGCGAATGACTTTTTGGGAGCAGTCCAGACCTAATTTTTAGATGAAATTATTTTTCTGTAAAACTTTAGTGTGTCTTGAAAATTCCATAAACATTTCAGGGAATTTGGCCTAGTGGTTTGGAAGATATGATTTTTTGAAGTTTAGTGATTGTTGTAGATTTTTCTGGTTTTCTGGTTCTGCAGTACCAACTTGCAGATGCAATAACTTTTAATTTAAACAGAATTTTGAGTTGATTTCAAAAGGATTTTAAAGATCTATCAGTCTGTTTTAAGTGAGTACAAGTTTCATGTTCATATCTATTTTGTAGACTTAGATAAGTCACTTGGAGGGTCGGTTGTTTGCTGAAAACTCTGAACTGGTTTATGAAAACAGGGCTCCACTTCCAATTGATAATTAATTAATCAAATGAAGTGATATGAACCAGAAACTTGTGGATTCTGAAACTTAGGAATGTTGACTGTAATCTCACCAAGATTTAGAAGCAACGGATTAGAATTGAACTAAAAGCTAATAGCATAGAACTCGCACAAATAATATCATTTTGAATGTTTTTTAAGCTAATCATGTTTACCTTTATTTATTTGAATCTAGTTTTACTAAAGCAAGTAAAATTTTTGGATAGATTCTTAACAAACAATAATGAGTTCTATCTAGAAAAATAGAATTAAAGTGAATGCCACATTCTCAGATTCCCACAGTGCCAGGTTATTGAAGTGAATGCACATTCTTTATTCAGTAAATGGTTTTCTAAAAATGGCAAGCTGGTATGCATGTACAATAGTTATTAGAAGTACCAATGCTTTGTAGTTGATGAATTTCCAATTTGTTATCACTTCAGAGGTTATTGATAGATGAACTGTTATTATGTTGTATTGTTGCACTAAATACACAATTGTGTTTCCTTGTTGTTTAGGTTGCAACACTTTTCCAAAAGATTCAAGAAATGGTAAAGAAGAAAGCAATCTAGTATTTGTTTTTATTGGTGAGGCAGAACAAAATTTAACTTAATGCTATATGCTTGTCATGTGCTTTGGGTAAGTGTGTGGTCATGCAGATGAAGTTGAAAGCCTTGCTGCAGCGAGGAAAGCTGCTATATCCAGTTCAGAACCTTCAGATTCTATTCGGGTATACTAATCTCTCTGGTCCTTCCTAGAGGAACATACCCCTTTTCTTCCCTGCTATTCCTTTATTTTCTTTCTTTTTTTAAAGTGTGTGAGAATGTTAAATATCATTTAAAAAATGCAACCGAGAGATGTTGGATTTTCTTGGGTATTTGCGTAGTGTGTTAGTAATCCTTAAATATGAATATTTCAGGTTGTAAATGCATTACTAACTCAGATTGACAAGTTAATATCATCTCCAAATGTGATAATCCTAATCACATCCAACATAACTACTGCTATTGGTAAGCCTAAATCAAACTTCCGTTCCTTCAATTATTAGCATTAGGCTTAACATTATATTTAATTTGCTAATTTTTTTGTTCATAGGAAAATTATTATGAAGTAGAAAAAGAACTTAATCACACAAATTGTGAAGATAAAAAATTAGAGAGTAAAAATCACCAATTTGTGAAGATGATGAGGAATCTATTTGCTATTGTAATATATCAATCTTTTTTCTTTATGATTAGATATGGTTATGACTTAGACTCTTATTTTGTAATTTTAAATATCTTAGTTTATTTGATAGTATCTTAGTTTATTTGGCTTCTAAAAGATTCACAAATATGTATGAATCTTATAGAATACTTTAAAAATCAAATTTGATGGTAAATATTCAATTAGTTTTCTTTAGTAATTTGATTCAAATAGTTAAGGTTATTTATTGACACTAAATTAAAAAAATAGTTGGAATATTAATTTTAATGCAATATGAGAAAATTATTGTAAATAAAAAAATATATAACTACAAAAAATTGTTATCAAAAGTCACAAAAGGAATTATTTTAAAAAACTGTTGCCAAAAAACGAAACTAATGGTAACGCTTTAAAACCGTTGTCTTAAACGACTATTAAATGGCAATGGTATTAAAACCGTTGTCAAAAAATGACACTAACGGTAACGTTTTAAAACTGTTTCCTTTGTGAATAATAAAACTACAATAGTTTAAAACCGTTGCCTATTCAGTTATGGTTTTAAACCATTGGATCATGAAAGAGAACGGTTTAAAATCGTTCCTTATCGAGTAACGGTTCGAAACCATTGTTTAAAATTTTCTATCAAAACCGTTGTCTATACCAGTAACTTTGGCAACGGTTTTTTTGTTACCGTTGCCTTAGGTAAAAAATCGTTGCCTTTGAGCATTGGTAATGGCCGCATATACCACAAGTCAAAAACCATTGCCAAAGCGTTGCCTAAAGTTTTGGGAACGGTTTTTCAATCTACGACAATGGTTTTTGACCATTGCGAAAACCCTTATTTGTTGTAGTGCATGGGTAGTGAGTGTTGATGAAAAACCCTTTCTCTGATTTGGGGGTGATGAGTGGTGCGAAGAAGGGAAAAGCTAAGGGTGAGTACTTGTTACATTTTGATTTGATTTGGCTAAGTGTTTGTGCATGTATCATTTATTGAAAAGTGAAAAAAATTTACTAAGTGTTGGATATTTGACTTGAGATACATTAGGCAACATTTTTAAAGCGTACATGAAACATAACAAAGAGGCTACCCTTCAAAAGCGCTCTTTTTGGCATAAAAAGTGAACCCATAGCTCTCAAGATAAGGCTAAATTTTATAACTGATAGTTATAATATCTAAGGAGACACTTTTCAAGTGATGCCACAAATGTGTTTCCTGTTCTCCTACAAAAAGGAAAAACGGAGAAAAGCGGAGCCTATTCTCGGAATAGGCTACTGATAAACCCCATTTTTAGGGTTTATCTTGTTTTAAATTTAGAGTGTTTTGTCAATGTTTCTCCCATTTATTCACTAAAATAGCATGGTTTTGTAAATTCTCCTTTAATTGTTCTTAAGAGTGAAAGCATGCCTTTTTAGGTCTTAAAATAGCTAAATTTAATTCACCTTGATTCGATTAGATGCCTTGATATATTTGTTAAGTGATTTCAGGTTTAGAAGGCAAAGATTGGATTGAGGGAATAAAGAAAAAGCATGTAGAAATGGAGAACTCATGAAGAAATGAAGGAATCGCAAAGTTGTCAATCTTGACCTCTTCGCACTTAATCAATCATAACTTGGGCTATAGAGGTCTAAATATAGCCGTTTCAGTTGCGTTGGAAAGCTAACATTCGGGGATGCGTACATGTTTAGGGTTGCGTATGCATTTAGGGATGCATATGCGTGATGTATGCATACGCATGGGAAGTTGCACGTGACTCACTAAAGGCAACTCATGGCCAGCGATTTCTGAAGCATTTTGGGCCCAATCTAACTCATTTCTGATGCTATTTAACCCAAGGATTAAAGAGAGATGAACCAATTAGTCAGTTAATTAGTTTTAGTTTAGTTTTGAAGAGGCTTTAGTTAGTTTCTATAGAGAGAAGCTCTCTCTTCTCTCTTCTCTCTAGAATTAGGATTAGGTTAGATTAGGATTTCTTAGATCTAGGTTAATTTCATACTTTGATTTACTTTTCCTTTATCAATTCTTGTTCCTCTACCTCTCCTCTCTCTAATTCTGTACTTTACTTCTTGTAATTCTTTACTTTTTTGTTGATGCACTCTTGTTCTTCTATTTCCTCTTTAATGCAATTCATGTTTTGATTTCCTATATTGTTGATTTGCTTTATTGTTGTTAATTTCCTTGCAATTATTAGTTGTAGATTCACTTTCCTTGAAATTCTATCTTGCTTTCCTTTTATGCCTTCCAAGTGTTTGATTGAATGCTTGAAAGGATGTTAGAGTATATTTTTGTGTTCTTGGCTTAGGAAGGTAACTTAGGAATTCTTGAGTCACTAATGTCCAAGTGATTGATAATTAGTAACCATTGACTCTAGCTTGCATTAATTCAATTAGTTAATAGCTAGGACTTATGGACTTGGATTGATATAGCTCATTCGACTTTCCTTTACTTGTTAGAGGATGATTTACTGGGATTGATCCTTGCAATTATCATGTTGTGGTTAGTGATAAGGATAGGGAGCCTTGACCACCAAACCTTGCCAAGACCTCTTTTTACCATTTAATTTTCATATGAGCAATCACCATGGAAACCTCCTCATTCAAACTACTATGATGGTAATCCCTCTTATAATGTATATTATTCCAATGGATATGATGGTTCTTATCATGATTATGCCACTCAACCACCATCATTCCATGCACCATACTCTCAACATAGTCCACAAACACCATCATTCCAACCACCATATTCTCAATCCACATCCTATTTCCACCAATTGCCTCCATACAATCCTAATCCATATTCCCCCAATGCATATCCTTGTGATAATTATGAACAAGCAACCATTGAATCACCACCACCCTAACATCTTTACCCTTCAAACTAAGTTCCCATGGATGATACACTTGGTATCATTCCTCAAGAGCAAGAAGAGCTCCAAACCGCACTCACTAGTTTCACCTCTACCCTCTAAGAACTTATGTCCCGTATACTCCCACCTTCTACCAACAACCAAAACACCTTCCAACCTCCAAGCTTTAGTGTATCTCCTCTTCAACCACTTGATAAATGTGAGAAATCAACTGAGGAGAGGAACATGAAGGAGATTTTGGATTCTCAGCTTGAAAACAAGGAAATGGAGCGTGTTTTGCAACAAGTGGAAGAGATGGAGATTGTTGAAGGAGAAGGAACGGAAGAAGACCTTGGGGTAGTTAAACAAGAAGAAAAATCCATCATTAAAGACAACTCCACACCAAGTGACAATGGTGATCTTGTTGAAGCTTCTTCCATGAGATGTGAAACCGATGTTTAGCATCTAAAGAGGATTTTAGCACTATAATATAATTAAAATTACTAAATTCTAGCTAAATTTAACTAGAAAATAAGCAAAAAATGGGTATAAGATATTCACGTAGCAATTATGCTGTCTTAATTTAGAAAAGGAGGGAATGAAACATTAAAAAAATAGGAGGGAAGTAAGAGAAAGGGATGGAACAAATTGATGAAACTAAATTAGAGAAATAATTGAAAGGGTTAGAAGCTTAGTCAAATGTATTAGAAACAAAGGGAATGACGATGAAGTTGCCGCATGCTCTCTACCACATTTAATCTCTCTTATTTTATCCCAACTTTAGACAAAACAACTGTAAAATTGATAATGAAAAAATTGTCGTGTCGGTATAGAATTTCTCAATGAGATCTTGTTGCAAGTATAGTTTCTAAACTAACAAACAATCCTCAATAAAAAATTTGGTTGTCACAAGTACAAACCCCAATAAAAATTAACCGAAGTATTTAAACCTCGGGTCGTCTCACAAGGAATTGCAATGAAGTGGTCAATTATTGGCTATGAAGGAACAAGGGAGGTTTGATTTAGTAAAAAGGGCAAGAAAGGAATTGGCAAGAAAATAAAAGTAACAACTAAATAAAGCTAATAATAAACAGAGACATTCATGGCAAGGATTGAGATAATAGGTTTTCTATCCTAGTCACTAATAACAATAATTAACAAGAATTTATTTCATTTCGTCATCTCCAAAAATGGAAGAAGGTATAATGTTATCTTCACATTGAGAGAAAGACAAATAAGACTAGCTAATCTCAATTCAAAAGTCCTAATCAACTTACTAATTGAATTAGCAAGAGATTATAGTCAATGGAAATAATACTAGCTAACAACTCTAGATCACCAACATAAGTTGAGTATTCATGACTCAAGATTACTGACGACGGCCAATTTGCATAGGTTGGAAATTCGAATATCAAAAATGGAGTTGGCATTGTAAGTATAGTAAAGAACTGAAGATTGATGGTTTAGAAGTTATAGTAAACTCTCGTTGCAAGTATAGTTACTAAACCAAGTAATCAACCTTTCTTACAAATGTTTTGGTTGTCACAAGTAACAAACCCCTTTTAAAATTGATAACCGAGTATTTAAACCTCGGGTCGTCTTCTCAAGGAATTGCGGGGAAGTATGTTCTTATTATTGGTTATGAGTCTTGTAAATTGGGGGTTTTGAATGTAAGGAACAAGTAATTTAAATGACAAGTCGTTAAAATAATAAATAACAAAGCTCTTGGCAAGGTATAAGAACTGGAAGTCCTATCCTGGTTATCCTTATCAATTGTAATGAGAATTGGATTTTTCTCCCACTTTGTTAACCTCTAACTATGAAGGTAAGTTAAGTGGATGAATTAATTTTATTCCTCAGGTCCTAGTCTTTCCTTGGAAAAAGTTAGAGTTATTGGAACTCGAATTAATTCTTGAAGAATTCCAGTTTTCAATCAACAATGAGTTTGATAACTCAAGAGTCGCCAATTATTTAACCAAAGCCAAAAGGGAAAATATCTAAATTAAATTAAAAGCATCAATATAAATAAAGCAAGCAATCTTAAATCTGAAATACCTCAAATAATATTAAATAGAAAGTTAAATTGGACATAGGAATCTGTAAACCAAATTGGCAACATCAAATAATCAACTAAAGTAATTGAATGAATAAAAGTAGAAGGGAAGCTTAAAGTAAAGGAACATTGAACCTGTGATGAAGAAGAAATAATCCTAAATCCTAAAACTAAATCCTAAGAGAGAGGAGAGAACCTCTCTCTCTAAAAACTACATCTAAAATTGTGTGTTATGAGTTTCTTTTTTTGAATGAATGGATTCCTCCACTTTATAGCCTCTAATCTGTGTTTTCTGGGCCGTAAACTGGGTCGAAAACAGCCCAGAATTCGCTGGTTGCGAATTCAAACACGCTGATTTTTTTCGTCACTGCGACGCATCCGCGTGGAGCACGCGTTCGCATCGTCTATCGTCAAAGAAGCTATGACATATTATATATCAAATCGAAACCCCGGATGTTAGCTTTCCAATGCAACTAGAACCGCGTCGTTTGGACCTCTGTAGCTAAAGTTATTGTCGTTTGAGTGCGAAGAGGTCAGGCTGGACAGCTTAGCAATTTCTCCAACTTCTTGTATTCCTTCCACTTTTGCATGCTTCCTTTCCATCCTCTGGGCCATTCCTGCCCTGTAATCTCTGAAATCACTTAACACACATATCAAGACATCTAATGGTAATAAGAGAGGATTTAAACATAGGGAACTTAAGGCCAAAGAAGCATGTTTTCAATCAAAGCACATAATTAGGAAGGCAAATGTAAAACCATGCAAATAGTATGAATAAGTGGGTAAAGAGTTGATAAAAACCACTCAATTGAGCACAAGATAAATCATAAAATAGTGGTTTATCAACCTCCCCACACTTAAACATTAGCATGTCCTCATACTAAGCTCAAGAGAAGCTATAAAAGTGAAGAGGAATGATAGAATGTATGAAATGCAATCCTATCTATATGAATGCAACTACATGCAAAATGTTTCTACCTACTTGGTTAAAAGTGAATAATCTTCTAAGAAAAACATAAATCAGATTTCACTAATTCAAATTATACAATAAAAGACAAGTAAACTTGTAAGAAGATAGCTCATGAAAGCAGGGAATATAGAATTAAGCATTGAACCCTCACTGGTAGTGTATATGCACTCTAATCACTCAAGTGTATAGGGTAATTCACTCTACTCTTCTCTAATCATGCTTTCTAAACTTTGTTCTTCATCTAATCAATCAACAAGTATTTAATGTACTAATGCAAACATCATGAGGTCTTTTTCAAGGTTGTAATGGGGCTAAGGTAAGGGTAAAGGTATATATATGGCTAAGTGAGCTATATAAAGTGAATCCTTGATTAGTCTAAGATCTCACCTAACATATATATACTTTATACAATTTTTTTAAAATACTTTACCTAGCTACCCAAATTTTTCCCACTTTTGTATTACATGCTCAAGTATCAAACTTATTTTTGAATTTTGTCCCATGTGCATTGATTCTTTTTATTTTGCATTTGGGGTAATATTATTTTTCTTCTCTTTTCTTTTCTTTTTTTTATTATCCCCTTATTTAATTACTTATATATATATATATTTTTTTTTTCAATGCACATGGTAATTTAATTATTTTGATTTCACATGAATATGCTTCCCAAATTTTTAAATAACTTATTCAATTTAATTCCCTTTTATTATTAATTTTTTTTCATCCCATGTTCCCATAAAATTCCCCATACTTAAATTATACACAATATCTATCTTAAGCTAACCAAGAATTCAACTTGGGATTTTTAATTTATTTTTCTACTTAAGGCTAGTAATGTGGTTATAAAATAGAACAAATGGGGATTAAAAGGCATAAAGTGGCTGACAAGGGTGATTTAAAGGGTAGGCTTGTTTGGGATAAGTGAGCTAAAATCAAACAATGGCCTCAATCAGATGCAAGCATGTAACACATTAAACATTGGACATATAGAATGGAACAAAGCAAAGATTGCAATTATAGAGAAGAAAACACACAAGAATAAAAATTTATGGTTAAATAATATAACCATGTAAATAAGCTCAAAATCTCACAGGTTGTGTGTTCTTTGGCTCAAAAATCATGTTCCAAATACAACTTCTGATAAGTTTAACACAAAATTTTTTCAATTTAAATTAGTGAAATACTATAAAAATTTCTTAAAAAAGAAAATATTACTTCAACCAAGTAGTAACTAAATGCATAAAATCAAACAAACATGCAATTAAATATGCAAATGTAACAATGAATTAACAGAGAAAATAAAACATTGGTGTTGAGAAGAAGGTAACTAACCCATGGAGATGGGTATCGACCTCCCCACACTTAAAGATTGCACCGTCCTCGGTGCATGCTGAGATGCGTAGGTGGACGGATTGTTCCAACTGATGCTTTTCTTCAAGGATTGTGCAGATGGACTTGTTTGTCTCCCCTTAAAAAGTTTTTCCGCTCCCTTCGTGGTGGCCATCCTGAAAGAAGAGGGAAAAGAAAAAGTAACCCAAAAATAAAGATAGAAAATAAATAAAATATGGGTGTTAATGCTAGATAATAAGAGTCCCAATTATATCGTAGCTACAGCATGCAAGTGAAAAAACAGTAGAAGTACATTGCAAATCAAGAGTGCAAAAATTTGCAACAATAGGGAAGAGAGTGTGGGTAAGGAGAGATAATATAAATTCATGTTAATGCAAAATTAATACAGGTATAAAAGATTGGCATTGATTTAAATAATATTATCTAACTAGAATAAAACAAGTCTCTAAACACCTAAAATAATTTAAGAGAAGATGCAACAGTTAAATAAGAAAATTTTAACACCAAAGGAAAAATAATTAATTTAGAAAAGAAACGAAAAATATGAACTAAATTAAAATGCAATGAATGAAACATGCAAATAAATTAAGTAAAAAAGAATGAAGGTGAAAAGGAATGAGAAGTGAAAGAAATAAAGTAAGAAAGAAAGAAGAAAAGATAGAAAAAATTAGGATTAGAAAAGAAAAGAGAAGATAATTGGTGCTGATATGGATAAGTTATGCGGCGCAGGCGACGCGGAC
Source organism: Arachis hypogaea (assembly GCF_003086295.3). Classification (NCBI taxonomy): domain Eukaryota; kingdom Viridiplantae; phylum Streptophyta; class Magnoliopsida; order Fabales; family Fabaceae; genus Arachis; species Arachis hypogaea. Next base: position 90,282,492 of record NC_092046.1, on the reverse strand, counting down.
GCGTGGGTGACACGGTCACGTGGTGCGCGATAAGGTCAGGGGACGCGGACGCGTGGGTCACGCAATCGCGTGGCCTGATTTGTGCGATTGGCGCGAGTGCAGCCTCGCGTTCGCGCAACTCTCTGTTCGAAACTCTTTTTGCCAAAATTTTTTTTTTGGTTGACGCGGTCGCGTGGTTGACGCGATCGCGTGGATGGCCATGTTTTGAAAACGACGCGGACGCGTGGGGCACGCGTTCGCGTGGTAGGGCTGGTGCCTCTAGCACGAGTCCAGTCCAATTCCAGCTCAACTTTCGGCCATTCACCCTTGTTACGTCGATTTACAGGGCCACGCGGTCGCGTGGGTGACGTGGACGTGTGGGGAGGCTATTTCGCTAATGACGCGGTCGCGTCAGCGACGCGGTCGCATGGGGTCAAATTATGCTAAAGGCGCGCCTCCAGCCACGCTATCGCGTGACTCTCTGTTCAATTCTTTTCTTCCAAAATGCACTGGTGACGCGGACTCGTCAGTGACGCTGCCGCGTCGCGTGCGTGGTTTTTTTTTTTTATGCAAAATGCAGAATGCAGTATAATATTGATGTTATGAGTAATTACAGGTTCAATGAAAATAAAATAAAACAAAAAACAAACAAAACAAAATAAAATTAAAATTGAAAAAGGAACAATTATACCATGGCAGGTTGTTTCCCACCTAGCACTTTTAGTTAAAGTCCTTAAGTTGGACATTTGATGAGCTTCCTGTTATGGTGGCTTATGCTTGAACTCATCCAGGAATCTCCACCAATGTTTGTGATTCCAATATCCTCTGGGATCCTAAACTAGGCATGTAAAGCCCTTGAGCAGTTTTAAACAGGTTCTCAGGCTTTTAGTATGCTGAATGTCAGAACAGACTCCAGGATCCCAAACTTTGCTTTTACACCCGTCTTTGTGTTGATAATCATGATCCCATCTGGGTAGCAAGCAATCTGAATTCTCACTAAAGCAGCCAACCAACTTCCTAGACCCATTCAGTTGAGCTTTACACCAACCTTTGCATTTAAACTTTGAGTATGCAACCATATTGAACCTTGCTTGACAACTCCAACCACTAACCATCCGTCTTAATGCCACAAAGAGCTCTAAGTTGACCATCCGTCTCCAGTAGCCCATATTCAAGTGGAATTAGAAAGCTAAGGGATAAGAAATTTACCCAATTGAATGTTGTGAAGGATGATGGTGACTTAGGTGGTGGTATTTCTAACGAATTTGCAGGCTCCACTTCCTTGTGCTCTTCTCTGACAACTTCTACCTCTTTGCAAGTTTCTTCAATATCAACCTCTTCCTCTTGGTAGCTTTCTTCCAATTCAATCTCTTCTTCATTGTTTACCAAGGGTATGGGAGGTTGTGCTTCTTCTTCTTTAATCTCCATGTCTAGTCCAACGGGAGAGGATTCAAATGTAGATAAGACTTCATCAATGATTGAATCCATCTCTTGATCATCTCCTTCAAAGTTTTCAACCATGATATGCCTTGGAGGTTGTACACCCTCCTCAACATCAATTTCAAACGTCTTTGAAGGAGGATCTATAACATGAGTTTCCCATGGAGGTTCCGCATCTCCTAAGTCTTCAACCACTTCTTCCTCCTCAATGGCAGGCATAGCTTCTTCCAACTGTTTCAATATAAAATCGTGCTGCTCACTGTCCACCGGAGTTTCTAATATCTCCTTCATGCTACGTTCTTCATTAGATTGCCCACATGAGGCCATGGGGGTTCCTTGAGTGTCCGAACGTCGGGAAGGTAATCAATTTATCGCTTGATCCAGTTGGCAAAGGGTTGCTTGAAGTTTTGCACATGTTTCCGTGAGACGATCCCTTGATTCTTGTTGCGCTCGGCTATCATAAGTAGGATCATAGTGCTCTTGGATTGATGGATATGGAGATGGCAAATATTGAGGTGGTGGTTCTTGGGAGTAATTGGGTTGGAATTGGGGTGGTTCTATATATGGTTCATATGGCTCATAAGGTGGTTGGTGTGGTGGATACGGGTTAGAATCATGTGATGATGTCTGGTAGTAGGGGGCTTGTGAGTATTGTGATCCAAAGCTGTTTTGAGGAGGCAGTTCATAATCATATGGTGGGCCTTGTTGGTAACTACAAGGGGGTCCACTATAGTCATCATTTTGGTATGCATCACAGAATGGTTGTTGGTTATAGTGCATTAGAGGGGGTTGTTGCCAAGAGGGTTGATTGAATCCTTGTGGCTCCTCCCATCTTTGATTCTTCCAACCTTGATGCCTATTTTCATTATAGTTTCCATTCCTTACAACAACATTAGAACCAAACTTGAAACCAGAGGGGTGAGAATTCAAAGTAGTAAATAAAAATTAAAAACAAAAATAGAAACAAATTTTAAATTAAAAGGTTATTTAAATTTTGAATTTGAAAATTAAATTTTTGAAATTTGAAATTTGAAATTGAAAATTTTTAAATTTGAATTTTGAAATTTGATTTTTGAAATAAGATAAGATAACTAAATTTTTGAAAAATTTTTGAAATTTTTTTTTAATAACTAAATAAAAACCAATAACCTCTTAATTTATAAAAGCAAAGAAATAAAAACAAAAATAAAAATAAATAAACAAGTAAAAAGCAAATATTTACAATAACAAATAATAAGGCACACGTTTGTAATTCCCCGGCAACGGCGCCATTTTGAAGAACTGAAGATTGATGGTTTAGAAGTTATAGTAAACTCTCGTTGCAAGTATAGTTACTAAACCAAGCAATCAACCTTTCTTACAAACGTTTTGGTTGTCACAAGTAACAAACCCCTTTTAAAATTGATAACCGAGTATTTAAACTTTGAGTCGTCTTCTCAAGAAATTGCGGGGAAGTATGTTCTTATTATTGGTTATGAGTCTTGTAAATTGGGGGTTTTGAAAGTAAGGAACAAGTAATTTAAATGACAAGTCGTTAAAATAATAAATAACAAAGCTCTTGGCAAGGTATAAGAATTGAAAGTCCTATCCTGGTTATCCTTATCAATTGTAATGATAATTGGATTTTTTTCCCACTTTGTTAACCTCTAACTATGAAGGTAAGTTAAGTGGATGAATTAATTTTTATTCCTCAGGTCCTAGTCTTTCCTTGGGAAAAGTTAGAGTTATTGGAACTCGAATTAATTCTTGAAGAATTCCAGTTTTCAATCAACAATGAGTTTGATAACTCAAGAGTCACCAATTATTTAACCAAAGCCAAAAGGGAAAATATCTAAATTAAAATAAAAGCATCAATATAAATAAAGCAAGCAATCTTAAATCTGAAATACCTCAAATAATATTAAATAGAAAGTTAAATTGGACATAGGAATCCATAAACCAAATTGGCAACATCAAATAATCAACTAAAGTAATGGAATGAATAAAAGTAGAAGGGAAGCTTAAAGTAAAGGAACATTGAACCTGTGATGAAGAAGAAATAATCCTAAATCCTAAAACTAAATCCTAAGAGAGAGGAGAGAACCTCTCTCTCTAAAAACTACATCTAAAATTGTGTGTTATGAGCTTCTTTTTATGAATGAATGGATTCTCCCACTTTATAGCCTCTAATCTGTGTTTTCTGGGCCGCAAACTGGGTCAGAAACAGCCCAGAATTCGCTGGTTGCGAATTCAAACACGCGGATTTTTTTCATCACTGCAATGCGTCTGCATGGAGCACGCGTTCGCGTCGCCTATTGTCAGGGCAGATATGACATATTATATATCAAATCGAAGCTCCAGACGTTAGCTTTATAACGCAACTGGAACCGTGTCGTTTGGACCTCTGTAGCTAAAGTTATAGCCGTTTGAGTGCGAAGAGGTCAGGCTGGACAGCTTAGCAATTTCTCCAACTTCTTGTATTCCTTCCACTTTTGCATACTTCCTTTCCATCCTCTGAGCCATTCCTGCCCTGTAATATCTGAAATCACTTAACACAAATATCAATGCATCTAATGGTAATAAGAGAGAATTTAAACATAGGGAACTTAAGGCCAAAGAAGCATGTTTTCAGTCAAAGCACATAATTAGGAAGGCAAATGTAAAACCATGCAAATAGTATGAATAAGTGGGTAAAGGGTTGATAAAAACTACTCAATTGAGCACAAGATAAACCATAAAATAGTGGTTTATCATATAGTCCTATCCCAACAAATTGACCATCAATCAAATGTTATCACAATACAAAACAAAATATAAACCGAGAGTATTTAGCTCCCGGGTCGTTCTCCCTAGGAGTTACAATTAAGTGTCTATTATTGGCTATGTAGAGAAATGAGGGTTGGATGATAGCAGTTGGCAATAAATTTAAATAGCAAGAAATTAAATAAACATGCAAGGAATATAAATGGCAACTCTTGGCAAGAATTGGGTAATCTAAGCTTCCTATCCTAGTTGTGGAGCACAAACATGGCAATTGTGTGGAAGCAATACAAACTAGTCAATCCTCCTTGAAAATTAGTCAAAAGGTGTAATTGATCTCAATCCATAAGTCCTAGTCAACTCACTAATTACTTAGTGAAAGACTAGCGTTAATGGAAACCAAATCAATTAACCATTCTCACACAATGCAGGATGGACATCCACAACTCAATTCCACCCAAATATCCAATTTCTCAACCAAGAGTGTGAAAATTAAACATGCAAGAAATTAAACATCAAGGCAAATAAAAGTCAACGCAATAAAAGTCAAAGCAGTTAAATGCAAGTAAAGGAAACTTAAAATGCAAGAAACCTCTTGGCAAGTAATTGAAGGCTAAGGCTACCTATCCTAGTCATTGATCACAAACATATGATGATTATGAAGAGTTAATTCTACTTAGTCAATCTTACATCGAAGATAAGTCAAATAGGCATAGTTAATTTCAATCCCTAAGTCCTATGTCAACACTAAGGGGTCACATAGAGTCAAGGGAAACCAAATCAACTAACTACTCTAATGTATCAAACAAGAATGGACATCAATAACTCAAGGAACAACAAAGTCAACAATTCTAAGCCAAGAGTGAATAAAAACTAAGTGAAAACTAAGCCAAGCATTTTATCAAACACTTGGTGTGCATGAGAATAAAATAATATTAAAATACATTAAATTAAATTTTGAAGCTACCAAAGCAAGAAAATAACAATAACAACTAAAGAAAGCAATAAATGACATGGAAATATAAATTACATTAATTGAAAGTAAAATTAACAAGGAGTGTTCATAACATAAAAATGGCAAAATAAAGGAAATAACAAGAGAAAATGAAGAAGAAGAAGATGCAATAACAACAATTGTCAAGGAAAAGTAATTGAAAACAAGAATTAAAAGTAAAAGATACAATAAATTAAACTAAAGAACCCTAATTCTAGAGAGAGGGGGGAGCCTCTCTCTCTAGAATACAACCTACATAATGCTAAAGTAAACCTAATTTCTCCCCTCTTTCACTTGGAGTAAGGCCTTCCTTCATATAGCACTCAATCAGCTTCAGAAAGTCCCAAAATTGGGCCCTGAAGGCCCAAAAATTGCCCCTAGCGATTTGCAATAAATGAGTCACGCGCTGGGATGTGTGCGGACGCACAGGTGTGTGCGTCCGCACACATGCTGATTTTCTTCTTGTGCATACGCATAGGTTGTCATGCGTACGCACACATGGTTTTGTGGCTTTTATGTGTACGCACAGGTGGTTGTGTACACGTACACTCTAATGTGTTCTTTTCATTTGTTTTCTTCATGCTTTCTCCCTTTGTACATGCTTCCTTCCACATTTTCCTTGCCAAACTTGCCTCTAGGACCTAAAATCACTCAACAAACATGTCATGGCATCGAGTGGCATAAAAGTGGGATAAAAGTGATCAAAATAAGCACAAAATAGCATGTTTTCACATTTAGGCTCAATTAACGGAGGGAACACAAAAGCATGTTATTTGGATGAATAAATGTGGGTTTATATGATAGAATCCATTCAAATCAAACCAAAATATACTGGAAAGTAAGGACTCATCAATTCCCCCACACTTAAACAATAGCATGTCCTCATGCTAATCACAATCAAAGGAGAAGGATAAGGAGGGTAAGCAATTTATTAAATGCAAGTAACTATATGTATGCAACTATACTAAATACTATCTATTTATATATATACTATGGTTCCTATTAAGTTTGGTAAAGACAAACAAAAGAATCTTAATCAATCCAAAATAGGAACTTAGGGCCAAGGCAAAGCAAATATAGCAATATGATCAACGTCCAAAGATTTGATTTGAAATTTTCAAAATTAAGTTCAACAACTTGCAAGAAGACACAATATAAGGAATAGAAACATAGAATTGAGTGATTGAATCCCTCACAGGATGTGTTTACACTCTAGTCGCTCAGTGTTTAGGGCTTAATCACTCAATCCTCCTTTAATTATGTTTTCAAAGATTTGCAAGTCATCTAACAATCAACTAATATTTGATGATGAGGACTTTTGAGGGTTGTAATAGGGCTTAGGTAACGGTAGGATTAATATGGTTAAGTGGGCTAATAGATTGGATCTTTGATTAGATCAAGTATCCCTCCTAATCCTGTATCATCCTATATACATAAAAAAACAACCTAATTACCCGTTTATCCTCTTTTTCACACTCACTCATGCATTCTCTTTCCAATTCAACCACATATACATCCTTTATTTTCATTTTTATTTTATTTTCTTCTTTTCTTCCTTTTTTTTTATTAACAAAGTATGTACAACAAAATTTTTCTTTTAGAATTAAAAAGAGATGCATATATTTTAAGTGATAGATGCATGAGTGATTACCCATTTTTTCTAAATTTTCTCAATGAACAGCCAAAGCAAACTAACTACCAATGATTCCCACAAATTTCCCCCACACTTGATTAACACACACTCCTCAACCCAAGCTAATCAAAGATACAATTCATGGTCATAATGGTTTTTCCCTTAGGGCAAATGATGTGCTTAAAATTAGAACAAAAGGAAATTAAAAGGCTCAAAAAGTGGTTTAAAATGGTAGATGTGAGGGTTGGCCATATGGGTTTGTGAGCTCAATTTCAAAAATGTTCCCAATCATACTAAATGCATTCAAAACAACAAATATAGGACATAAAGATTAAAGCAACTCTATGATTACAATCATAAAAGGAGTTTATCACACAAGAACAAAATTTGTGGTTGAAAATGTGCAACCACACAATTAAAGCTCAAATCTCACTTGGTATTTGTTCAAGCTCTTTTCTATGTTCCATAAAAATACTTCAAGCGAGTTCAAAAAAATGTTTTCAAATCTAATCAATGGAATGCCAAAAAAGAGATTTCTTGAAAATTCTTTGTTGTTTTACCAAAACTTATTCAATCTAACATGCAACATGCGAGTATTTACTATCATAATACTATAAGCATTAAAGAGATATATACGAATAAACCAAACCAAAGAAAATGCAAATAAGAACAAAGATTTCAAAAATTGAAGAAAAAGAACAAAAAGAGTATTGTAAAGTGTCTAAGAAAAGAAGTTTTACCCCCTTGAAGTTAGCGATCCTCCCCCACACTTAAATAATGCACGGTCCGCCATGCATGCACACAATCCGAGGATGAAGGGCTTTGAGGCTCCACCTTCAGCGGGTGGGCTCCGGGGGCTCCGGTTGCTTTGTGCCCTTCCTCCCGCTTTCCTTGTTGCTTATGGTGCATCATCCATGAAAAATAGAAAACAGGATGATTATACAAGTAAATGCAAAAACAAGGAAGCATAGAGTGTTGGAATGAGGTAGTATTCACTAGAAGGAGTGAGTGAATTAGTTTGTGACATGTAGGAAATAAGTGTGTATATTCTAAGTTGCACGGTTTAGAACACACACACACTAGCATGGAGAGCTAGGTTACAATGACAACAAAGAAGCATGCACTTCACTCGTTCTAGTGTGCTTGAGATACTTTGAAAGACTTGTAGGTTAAGAAAAACAAACAAACACTAAAGAAGCATAAAAGTATTCAAGCAAGAATCGAGGAATTGTGAATTATATCATGAATCATCACCTAATTGACATAAAGTGGAAAGCATGGCAAGCATAGTCCACAAAGCTTAAAAAGCTAAAAAAATGTCATTAGGTAAGTTTATGATCCAATTTCTCAATTCTTAATGTTAATGCATCAAATAGGTGATATAGATAAAAAGTAATCATAACAAACATCACCTAACAAAAAAATGCATCAACTTCCTACAAATTTTCTAATAGTAGATAATGAAATCAAATCACATGGTGATCAAACATGCAATTTAGAAATCTAAAAGCATTCATAAAGGCATTACATGAGTACTTGGTATGCGCAAAATTCAACATTAATAACTCAATACAAAGCAACAATTTATGACCTCAACAAAGATATCCAACAATGATAGCAATAACAATATCAATATTCCAGCAGCAAAATCTCAACATAGTCAAACAATCAACTCAATCATCTAACACTTAGCACCAAAACAGGAAGTTAAACTAATTAACTAAAGAAATAAGCAACTAACAAACAAGCAAACTAACTAACTAAAGGTGAGTGTGATGGGTGGTGAATTGTAGTGGTGGATGGTGGTTAGAGGAGGGAAAGAAAAGAGGAGAAGAGAAAAGAAGAGAAGAATTAGAGAGAAGAGAAGAAAAGAAGTGTAGAGGTGAGAAAACAGTGGCGTGCGTACGCACAAGTGTGTATGCGTACGCACACTATTGGGAAAATAGAAGGTGTGCGAGCACACACTCTATGCGAGAGCTCCTGGCAGAAGAGGAATCAAGACGTATCCGTGCGCACAGGGCTGTGCGCACGCACAGAAGTTTTTTTTTTTTTTTGGGTTGGATCATGTGTGCGCTCGCACACAGGTCCGTGGGCACGCACAAGAGCATAAGGGGCAGGGGTTCACGCGCCCACGCTGTGCCAACACTTCCACCAGAGTGGTTGTAAGTTGGCGTCCGGAAGCACACGTCTGTGTGGCTTCACATAGAGTGCGAAAAAAATGGCATGTGTGCGTACGCACGCCAAATTTGACGACGGCCAATTTGCATAGGTTAGAAATTCGATTATCAAATATGGAGTTGGCGTTTAAGTATAGTCCTAACCCAACAAATTTACCATCAACCAAATGTTATCACAATACAAAACAAAATATAAACCGAGAGTATTTAGCTCCCGGGTCGTTCTCCCTAGGAGTTGCAATTAAGTGTCTATTATTGGCTATGTAGAGAAATGGGGGTTGGATGATAGCAATTGGCAAGAAATTCAAATAGCAAAAATTAAATAAACATACAAGGAATGTAAATGGCAACTCTTGGCAGGAATTGGGTAATCTAAGCTTCCTATCCTAGTATTGGACCACAAACATGGCAATTGTGTGGAAGCAATACAAACTAGTCAATCCTCCTTGAGAATTAGTCAAAAGGTGTAATTGATCTCAATCCATAAGTCCTAGTCAACTCACTAATTACTTAGTGATAGAATAGCGTCAATGGAAACCAAATCAATTAACCATTCTTACACAAAGCAGAATGGACATCCACAACTCAATTCCAACCAAACATCCAATTTCTCAACCAAGAGTGTGAAAATTAAACATGCAAGAAATTACACATCAAGGCAAATAAAAGTCAACGCAATAAAGTCAAAGCAATTAAATGCAAGTAAAGGAAACTTAAAATGCAAGAAACCTCTTAGCAAGTAATTGAAGGCTAAGGCTACCTATCCTAGTCATTGACCACAAACATATGATGATTATGAAGAGTTAATCCTACTTAGTCAACCTTACATCGAAGATAAGTCAAATAGGCATAGTTAATTTCAATCCCTAAGTCCTATGTCAACACTAAGGGGTCACATAGAGTCAAGAAAAACCAAATCAACTAACTAGTCTAATGTATCAAACAAGAATGGACATCAATAACTCAAGGAACAACAAAGTCAACAATTCCAAGCCAAGAGTGAATAAAAACTAAGTGAAAACTAAGCCAAGCATTTTATCAAACACTTGGTGTGCAAGAGAATAAAATAATATTAAAATACATTAAAATAAATTCTGAAGCTACCAAAGCAAGAAAATAACAATAACAACTAAAGAAAGCAATAAATGACATGGAAACATAAATTACATTAATTGAAAGTAAAATTAACAAGGAGTGTTCATAACATAAAAATGGCAAAATAAAGGAAATAACAAGAGAAAATGAAGAAGAAGAAGATGCAATAACAATAATTGACAAGGAAAAGTAAATGAAAACAAGAATTAAAAGTCGAAAATACAATAAATTAAACTAAAGAACCCTAATTCTAGAGAGAGGGGGGAGCTTCTCTCTCTAGAATACAACCTACATAATGCTAAACTAACCCTAATTTCTCCCCCCCCCTTTACATGGAGTAAGGCCTTCCTTCATATAGCACTCAATCAGCTTCAGAAAGTCCTAAAATTGGGCCCTGGAGGCCCAAAAATCACCCCCATCAATTTGCAATAAATGAGTCATGCGCTGGGACGTGTGCGGACGCACAGGTGTGTGCGTCCGCACACATGCTGATTTTCTTCTTGTGCATACACACAGGTTGTCGTGCGTACGCATACATGGTTTTGTGACTTTTGTGCATATGCACAGGTGGTTGTGCGCACGCACACTCCAATGTGTGCTTCTCCTTTGTTTTCTTCATGCTTTCTCCCTTTGTACATGCTTCCTTCCACTTTTGCCTTGCCAAACATGCCTCTAGGACCTAAAATCACTCAACAAACATGTCATGGCATTGAGTGGTATAAAAGTGGGATAAAAGTGATCAAAATAAGCACAAAATAGCATGTTTTCACATTTAGTCTCAATTAAGGGATAGAACACAAAAGCATGCTATTTGGATGAATAAATGTGGGTTTATATGATGGAATCAATTCAAATTAAACCAAAATATACCGGAAAATATGGAGTCATCAATTACCTAATTCCTCTTTCCAAAACAAGAATGCTCAAAGAGCTACTCTAAAATGCAACCAAGCATTTTGTCAAACACTTGGAAGGCACTAAAAGGAAAGCATAATAAATTGCAAGGAAAAATAAAATCTACCAACTACCAATTGCAAGGAATTAATAATAACAACTAAAATCAACAATTAAAGGAACATAAACATGAATTACATTAAATGGAGACCAAATCCAACAAGAGTATTCATAAACATAGAAGAGGCATGAAAAAGGGAAAGTAACACTACAAACTAAGAGAATTGAGATGTAGGAACAAGAAATCACAAAGGAAACATGATGAGAACGAGAAACTGAACCTAGATCTAAGATGGAAATTAGCCTTAGAACCCTAATTCTAGAGAGAAGAGGGAGCTTCTCTCTCTAGAAACTAACCTACATAATGCTATCCTACAACTAAGTGATCCTCCTTTGCCCAAGCTTGAATTCTGCATGAAATACCCTAAAACATTAGTTGGATTTGGGCCTGGGCAACTCAGAAATCACCGCCAGCGATTTCACTTTAAGTGAGTCACGTGCCTGACGTCACGCGTGTGCGTGGACGATGCGTGCGTGTCGCTGGCAAAAACTCCTATTCACACGTACGCATGGACGACGCGTGCACGTGGCTTGCAAATCTTCAACACACGCGTACGCCAGGATGACGCGTGCGCGTGGCCCTCAATTCTCCAAATGTTCATTTCTTCATGAATTCTCCACTTTGAATGCTTTTCTATTCACTCCTTCCATCTAATACTTGCCGTATGAACCTGAAATCATTCAACAAACACATCAACGCATCGAAAGGAATTAAAGTTAATTAAAATCACCAATTTAAGGGCCTAAAAAGTATTGATGAGCGAATAATTTATACGCTTTTTGGCATTGTTTTTAGTATGTTTTTAGTATATTTTAGTTAGTTTTTATTATGCTTTTATTAGTTTTTAAATAAAAATCACATTTCTAGACTTTACCATGAGTTTGTGTATTTTTCTGTGATTTCAGGTATTTTCTGGCTGAAATTGAGGGACTTGAGCAAAAATCTGATTCAGAGGCTGAAAAAGGACTGCAGATGTTGTTGGATTCTGACCTCCCAGCACTCAAAGTGGATTTTCTGGAGATACATATACCCAATTGGCGCGCTTTCAATTGCGTTGGAAAGTAGACATCCTGGGCTTTCCAGCAATATATAATAGTCCATACTTTGCCCAAGATTTGATGACCCAAACCGGCGCTCAAAGTTAGCATAGAAATTCTGGCGTCAAAACGCCAGAACTGGCATAAAAGCTGGAGTTAAATGCCTAAACTGGCACAAAAGCTGGCATTTAACTCCAAGAAAAGTCTCTACACGTGAAAGCTTCAATGCTCAGCCCAAGCACACACCAAGTGGGCCCAGAAGTGGATTCTGCATCATTTACTCATTTCTGTAAACCCTAGGCTACTAGTTCTCTATAAATAGGACCTTTTACTATTGTATTTTCTTCTTTCAATCTATCTTGGAATCATGTTTTGATGATTGAACCCTCTTTGGGAGGATGGCCATTCGGCCATGCCTAGACCTTTTGTTCTTATGTATTTTCAACGGTGGAGTTTCTATACACCATAGATTATGGTGTGGAGCTCTGCTGTTCTTCATGAATTAATGCAAAGTACTACTGTTGTTCTATTCAATTCACGCCTACTTCTTCTCTAAGATATACACCCGTTCTTCAACCTGACGAAGGTGATGATCCGCGACACTCATCATCATTCTTACCTATGAACACGTGCCTGACAACCACCTCTGTTCTACTTGCAATCGCTTGAGTGCGTATCTCTTAGCCTCCTGATTCATGACGCACGGTTGCCTCGCCTGACAACCGAGCCTTCCATTCCATGAGATCAGAGTCTTCGTGGTATAGGCTAGAATAAATTGGTGGCCATTTGATGAGCGGATAATTTGTACGCTTCTTGGCATTGTTTTTAGTATGTTTTTAGTAGGATCTAGTTACTTTTAGGGATGTTTTCACTAGTTTTTATGTTAAATTCACATTTCTGGACTTTACTATGAGTTTGTGTGTTTTTCTGTGATTTCAGGTATTTTCTAGCTGAAATTGAGGGACTTGAGCAAAACTCAAATTTAGAGGTTGAAGAAGGACTGCTGATGCTGTTGGATTCTGACCTCCCTGCACACAAGGTGGATTTTCTGGAGCTACAGAACTCAAAATGGCGCGCTTCGAATTGCGTTGGAAAGTAGACATCCAGCGCTTTCCAGCAATGTATAATAGTCCATACTTTGGCCGAGTTTAGATGACGTAAAAGAGCGTTGAACGCCAGTTCTACGCTGCTATCTGGAGTTAAACGCCAGAAACAAGTCACAAACCAGAGTTGAACGCCAGAAATACGTTACAACCTGGCGTTCAACTCCAGAAAGAGCCTCTACACGTGTAACATTCAAGCTCACCCCAAGCACACACCAAGTGGGCCTTAGAAGTGGATTTATACATCAATTACTTACTTCTGTAAACCCTAGTAACTAGTTTAGTATAAATAGGACTTTTTACTATTGTATTATACATCCTGAGTTTTATCTTTGGATCATAGTAGTCTTGGTTACTCCGGTTCCTCTCTGGGACCGAGACCAATGAACTCCATTATCACTTATGTATTTTCAACGGTAGAGTTTCTATACTCCATAGATTAAGGTGTGGAGCTCTGCTGTTCCTCAAAGATTAATGCAAAGTACTACTGTTTTTTATTCAATTCATCTTATTTCGCTTCTAAGATATTCATTCGTACTTCAACCTGAATGTGATGAACGTGACAATCATCATCATTCCCTATGAACGTGTGCCTGACAACCACTTCCGTTCTACCTTAGATTGAATGAGTGTCTCTTAGATCTCTTAATCGGAATCTTCGTGGTGTAAGCTAGAATGATGGCGGCATTCAAGAGAATCCGGAAAGTCTAAACCTTGTCTGTGGTATTCCGAGTAGGATTCAATGATTGAATGACTGTGACGAGCTTCAAACTCGCGAGTGCTGGGCGTAGTGACAGATGCAAAAGGAGGGTGAATCCTATTCTAGCATGATCGGGAACCTCAGATGATTAGCCGTGCCGTGACAGGGCATCTTGGACCATTTTCACAAGAGGAGGGGATGTAGCCACTGACAACGGTGTTGCCCTTGCATAAAGCCAGCCATAGAAAGGAGTAAGACTGATTGGATGAAGACAGCAGGAAAGCGGAGGTTCAGAGGAACGATTGCATCTCCATACGCTTATCTGAAATTCTCACCAATGATTTACATAAGTATTTCTATCCTTCTTTTATTACTACATTTCGAAAACTACATAACTATTTTATATCCGCCTGACTGAGATTTACAAGGTGACCATAGCTTGCTTCATACCAACAATCTCCGTGGGATTCGACCCTTACTCACGTAAGGTATTACTTGGACGACCCAGTGCACTTGCTGGTTAGTTATGCGAAGTTGTGAAGATATGTTTAGACCATGGTTCTGTGCATCCATTTTTGGTGCCATCGCCAGGGAATCAATTTCGAACAATAATTCACAACCTGAGTAATAATTTCGCATACCAAGTTTTTGGCGGCGTTGCCGGGGATTGTTCGAGTTTGGACAACTGACGGTTCATCTTGTTGCTCAGATTAGGTAATTTTCTTCTTATTTTGTTTTCAAAAAGTTTTCAAAAATTTTTCAAAAATATTTTCTTCTTTTTCGTTTTTTCCAAAAAATATTTTCAAAATAAATAAATAAATAAATAAATGTTTTCAAAAATATATTTTTCTTCAGAATTTTTAAGAATGAATTCTAGTGTTTCATAAAGCATGTTGAAGCCTGGTTGGCTGTAAAGCCACGACTGTAGGGCATGTCAGGCGTGTCATGTCTGAGTTACATACAAAAGCTTGGCTGGCTATTAAGCCATGCCTGACCCTTTGATTGGAGCTTTAGGCTAAAGAGCATAAGATTCCTGGAATTCATATTAAAATTTTTGAATCCTAATTTTTCTTTTTCAAAATGATTTTCGAAAAAAAAAATCATAAAATCATAAAAATCAAAAATATTTTGTGTCTCTTGTTTGAGTCTTGAGTCATGTTATAAGTTTGGTGTCAATTGCATGTGCATCTTGCATTTTTTCGAAAATTCATGCATTCATAGTGTTCTTCATGATCTTCAAGTTGTTCTTGGTATGTCTTCTTGTTTCATCTTTGTATTTGCATGTTTTGTGTCTTTTCTTGTTTTTCATATGCATTCTTGAAATCTTAGTGTCTAAGCATTAAAGATTTCTAAGTTTGGTGTCTTTCATGTTTTCTTTGCGTTAAAAAATTTTCAAAAATATGTTCTTGATGTTCATCATGACATTCAAAGTGTTCTTGGTGTTCATCTTGACATTCATAGCATTCTTGCATGCATTCATTGTTTTGATCCAGAATTTTCATGCATTGCATCATTTTCATGTTTTTCTCTCTCATCATAAAAATTCAAAAATAAAAAAAAATATCTTTCCCTTTCTCTCTCTTAAAATTTTGAAAATTAGATTTGGCTTTTTCAAATATTTTTAAAAATCTAGTTGTTTTTATGAGTCAAATCAAATTTTCAATTTAAAAATCCTATCTTTTTCAAAACCTTTTTCAAAAATCAAATCTTTTTCATTTTTCTTAGTTATTTTCGAAAATTATAAAAATATTTTTCAAAAATCTTTTTCTTAATTTTATATCATAATTTTCGAAAATAACATCATCAATTAATGTTTTGATTCAAAAATTTCAAGTTTGTTACTTGCTTGTTAAGAAAGATTCAAACTTTAAGTTCTAGAATCATATTTTATGATTTCTTGTGAATCAAGTCATTAATTGTGATTTTAAAAATAAAATCTTTTTTTAAAAACTAATTTCAATCATATATTTTCAAAAATATCTTCTTATCTTACCTTGTTCAAAAAAATTTGATTTCAAAATATCTTTTCTAACTTCCTAACTTCTTATCTTTTCAAATTTGTTTCAACTAACTAACTAACTTTTTGTTTGTTTCTTATCTTTTTCAAAACCACCTAACTAACTCTCTCTCTCTCTCTAATTTTCGAAAATCCTTCTCCTTCATCTCCTTCTAATTATTTATTCATCTACTAACACTTCTCTTCATCTCACATCACTGCTCCTATCCTTACTTTTATGTTTGGATTCTTCATTCTTCTTCACCCCTATTCCTTTTCTTCTTCTACTAACAACAAGGAACCTCTTTACTGTGACATAGAGCATTCCTCTTCTTTTCTTTTTCTCTTCTCTTTCTTATGAGCAGGAACAAATAAAAAGGCATTCTTGTTGAAGTTGATCCAGAACCTGAAAGGACTCTGAAGAGGAAACTAAGAGAAGCTAAATTACAACAATCCAGAGACAACCTTATTGAAAATTTCGAACAAGTAAAGGACATGGCAGCCGAACCCAACAACAATAATGCAAGGAGGATGCTTGGTGACTTTACTGCACCTAATTCCAATTTACATGGAAGAAGCATCTCCATTTCTACCATTGGAGCAAACAACTTTGAGCTGAAACCTCAGCTAGTTTCTCTGATGTAGCAGAACTGTAAGTTTCATGGACTTCCATCGGAAGATCCTTTTCAGTTCTTAACTGAATTCTTGCAGATCTGTGATACTGTTAAGACTAATGGAGTAGATCCTGAAGTCTACAGGCTCATGCTTTTCCCTTTTGCTGTAAGAGACAGAGCTAGAATATGGTTGGACTCTCAACCCAAAGACAGCCTGAACTCTTGGGATAAGCTGGTCACGACTTTCTTAGCCAAGTTATTTCCTCCTCAAAAGCTGAGCAAGCTTAGAACTGATGTTCAAACCTTCAGACAAAAAGAAGGTGAATCCCTCTATGAAGCTTAGGAAAGATACAAACAGCTGACCAAAAAGTGTCCTTCTGACATGCTTTCAGAATGGACCATCCTGGATATATTCTATGATGGTTTATCTGAGCTATCAAAGATGTCATTGGATACTTCTGCAGGTGGATCCATTCAACTAAAGAAAACACCTGCAGAAACTCAAGAACTCATTGACATGGTTGCTAATAACCAGTTTATGTACACTTCTAAGAGGAATCCTATGAGTAATGGGACGCCTATGAAGAAGAGAGTTCTTGAAATTGATACTCTGAATGCCATATTGGCTCAGAATAAAATAGTGACTCAGCAAGTCAATATGATTTCTCAGAGCCTGAATGGAATGCAAGCTGCATCCAATAGTACTCAAGAGGCATCTTCTGAGGAAGAAGCTTATGATCCTGAGAACCCTGCAATAGTAGAGTTAAAATACATGGGTGAACCATATGGAAACACCTACAATCCATCATGGAAAAATCACCCAAATCTCTCATGGAAGGATCAAAAGCCTCAACAAGGCTTTAATAATGGTGGAAGAAAAAGGTTTAGCAATAGCAAGCCTTTTCCATCATCCACTCAGCAACAGACCGAGAATTCTGAGCAGAATCCATCTAGCTTAGCAAATTTAGTCTCTGATCTATCTAAGGCCACTGTGAGTTTCATGAATGAAACAAGGTCTTCCATTAGAAATTTAGAAGCACAAGTGGGCCAGCTGAGTAAAAGGATCACTGAAATCCCTCCTAGTACTCTCCCAAGTAATACAGTAGAGAATCCAAAAGGAGAGTGCAAGGCCATTGAATTAATTACCATGGCCGAACCCACAAGAGAGGAGAAGGACGTGAATCCCAAGGAGGAAGACCTCCTGGGACGTCCAGTGATCAATAAGGAGCTTCCCTTTGAGGAACCTAAGGAATCTGAGACTCATCTAGAGACCATAGAGATTCCATTGAACCTCCTTATGCCATTCATGAGCTCTGATGAGTATTCCTCTTCTGAAGAGAATGAGGATGTTACTGAAGAGCAAGCTGCCAAGTTCCTTGGTGAAATCATGAAGCTAAATGCCAAATTATTTGGTATTGAAACTTGGGAAGATGAACCTCCCTTGTTCACCAATGAACTAAGGGATCTGGATCAACTGACATTACCTTAGAAGAGACAGGATCCTGGAAAGTTCATAATACCTTGTACCATAGGCACCATGATCTTTAAGGCTTTTTGTGACCTTGGTTCAGGAATAAACCTCATGCCCCTCTCTGTAATAGAGAAACTGGGAATCTATGGTGTGCAAGCTGCTAAAATCTCATTAGAGATGGCAGACAATTCAAGAAAATAGGCTTATGGACAAGTAGAGGACGTGTTAGTAAAGGTTGAAGGCCTTTACATCCCTGCTGATTTCATAGTCCTGGATACTGGAAAGGAAGAGGATGAATCCATCATCCTAGGAAGACCTTTCCTAGCCACAGCAAGAGCTGTGATTGATGTGGACAGAGGAGAATTGATCCTTCAATTAAATAAGGACAACCTTGTGTTTACAACTCAAGGATCTCTCTCTGCATCCATGGAGAGGAAGCAGAAAAAGCTTCTCTCAAAGCAGAGTCAACCAAAGCCCCCACAGTCAAACTCTAAGTTTGGTGTTGGGAGGCCACAACCAAACTCTAAGTTTGGTGTCAAACCCCCATATCCAAACTTTAAGTTTGGTGTTGGGAGGTCTCAACAGAACTCTGCACATCTGTGAGGCTCCATGAGAGCCCACTGTCAAGCTATTGACATTAAAGAAGCGCTTGTTGGGAGGCAACCTAATGTTTAATTATCTAATTTTATTTTTTTTTTCATGTTTTACTAGGTTCATGATCATGTGGAGTCACAAAATAAATATAAAAATTGAAAACGGAATCAAAAACAGCAGAAGAAAAATCACACCCTGGAGGAAGACCTTACTGGCGTTTAAATGCCAGTAAGAAGCATGTTTTGGGCGTTCAACGCCAGAACAGAGCATGGTTCTGGCGCTGAACGCCAGAAATGGCAGCATCTGGGCGTTTGAACGCCAGAAATGCACCCTGGAGAAGAGCTGGCGCTGAACGCCCAAAACAAGCATGGTTCTGGCGTTCAACGCCAGAAATAGGCTACAAATGGGCGTTCAATGCCCAGAATAAGCACCAACCTGGCGCTGAACACCCAGAGTTGTGTGCAAGGGCATTTTACATGCCTAATTTGGTACAAAGTTGTAAATCCTTGAACACCTCAGGATCTGTGGACCCACAGGATCACCTTAGGATCTGTGGACCCCACAGGATCCCCACCTACCTCCACTCACTTCTTTTCACCCCTCTTTCACACAATCCCATAAACACTCTTCCCCAAAACCCTTCACCAATCACCTCAATCTCTCTTCCCCATCACCTCTTCACCACCTACATCCATCCACTCTTCCCCATAAACCTACCTCATAAACTCCACCTACCTTCAAAATTCAAAATCAATTTCCCACCCAAATCCACCCTAAATGGCCGAACCTTCACCCCCCTCCCATCCCTATATATAACCATCCATTCTTCCTCATTTTCACACAACACAACCCTCTCTTCTCTTCTTGGCAGAAACACAACCCCTTCTCCCTCTCCTCCATTTCTTCTTCTTCTTCATCTATTCTTTCTTCTCTTGCTCGGGGGCGAGCAAAATTCTAAGTTTGGTGTGGTAAAAGCATAAGCTTTTTGTTTTACCATTGATGGCACCTAAGACTGGAGAATCCTCTAGAAAAGGGAAAGGGAAGACAAAATCTTCCACCTCCGAGTCATGGGAGATGGAAAGGTTCATCTCCAAAGCCCATCAAGACCACTTCTATGATGTTGTGGCCAAGAAGAAGGTGATCCCCAAGGTCCCTTTCAAACTCAAAAGAAATGAGTATCTGGAGATCCGACATGAAATTCAAAGAAGAGGTTGGGAAGTTCTAACAAACCCCATCCAACAAGTCGGCATCCTAATGATTCAAGAGTTCTACGCTAATGCATGGATCACTAGGAACCATGATCAAAGTAAGAACCCGAACCGAAAGAATTATATCACCATGGTTCGGGGGAAATACTTAGATTTTAGTCCGGAAAATGTGAGGTTGGCGTTCAACTTGCCAAACATGGAAGAGAACGCACGCCCCTACACAAGGAGAGTCAACTTTGATCAAAGGTTGGACCAAGTCCTCATGGACATATGTGTAGAAGGAGCTCAATGGAAGATTGACTCAAAAGGCAAACCGGTTCAACTAAGAAGACTGGACCTTAAGCCTGTAGCTAGAGGATGGTTGGAGTTCATTCAATGCTCAATCATTCCCACTAGCAACCGGTCTGAAGTTACTATAGACCAGGCCATCATGATCCATAGCATCATGATTGGAGAAGAGGTGGAAGTTCATGAGATTATACCTCAAGAACTCTACAAGGTGGCTGACAAGTCCTCCACTATGGCAAGGTTAGCCTTTCCTCACCTCATTTGCCACCTATGCAATTCGGCTGGGATTGACATAGAGGGAGATATCCTCATTAAAGAGGACAAGCCCATCACTAAGAAAAAAGATGGAGCAAGCAAGAGAGCCCATTCATGGAGCTCAAGAGGCGCATGAATCTCATCACCATGAGATCCCGGAGATGCCTCAAATGCATTTTCCTCCACAAAACTATTGGGAGCAAATCAATACCTCCCTAGGAGAATTAAGTTCCAACATGGGACAATTAAGGGTGGAACATCAAGAGCACTCCATCATCCTTCATGAAATAAGAGAAGACCAAAAAGCAATGAGGGAGGAGCAACAAAGACAAGGAAGAGACATAGAAGAGCTCAAGGACATCATTGGTTCCTCAAGAAGGAAACGCCACCATCACTAAGGTGGACTCATTCCTTGTTCTTACATTCTCTGTTTTTCGTTTTCTATGTTAAGTGCTTATCTATGTTTGTGTCTTCATTAGATGATCATTAGTAGTTAGTAACTATGTCTTAAAGTTATGAATATTCTATGAATCCATTACCTCTCTTAAATAAAAACTGTTTTAATTTAAAAGAACAAGAAGTACATGAGTTTCGAATTTATCCTTGAACTTAGTTTAATTATATTGATGTGGTGACAATGCTTCTTGTTTTCTGAATGTATGCTTGAACAGTGCATATGACTTTTGAAGTTGTTGTTTAAGAATGTTAAATATGTTGGCTCTTGAAAGAATGATGACAAGGAGACATGTTATTTGATAATCCGAAAAATCATAAAAATGATTCTTGAACCAAGAAAAAGTAGCAAAGAACAATGCTTGCAGAAAAAATAATAATAGGCGAAAAAAAAAATTGAAAAAGCAAGTAGAAAAAGCCAAAAGCTCTTAAAACCAAGAGGCAAGAGCAAAAAGCCAATACTCCTTAAAACCAAAAGGCAAGGGCAAATAAAAAGGATCCCAAGGCTTTGAGCATCAGTGGATAGGAGGGCCTAAAGGAATAAAATCCTGGTCTAAGCGGCTAAACCAAGCTGTCCCTAACCATGTGCTTGTGGCGTGAAGGTGTCAAGTGAAAACTTGAGACTGAGCGGTTAAATTCAAGGTCCAAAGAAAAAGAAAAGTGTGCTTAAGAACCCTGGACACCTCTAATTGGGGACTTTAGCAAAGCTGAGTCACAATCTGAAAAGGTTCACCCAATTATGTGTCTGTGGCATTTATGTATCCGGTGGTAATACTGGAAAACAAAGTGCTTAGGGCCACGGCCAAGACTCATAAAACAAGCTGTGTTCAAGAATCATCATACTGAACTAGGAGAGTCAATAACACTATCTAAACTCTGAGTTCCTGTAGATGCCAATCATTCTGAATCTCAATGGATAAAGTGAGATGCCAAAACTATTCAAGAGGCAAAAAGCTATAAGTCCCGCTCATATGATTGAAGCTATGTTTCATTGATAGTTTGAAATTTATAGTATATTCTCTTCTTTTTATCCTATTTGATTTTCAGTTGCTTGGGGACAAGCAACAATTTAAGTTTGGTGTTGTGATGAGCGGATAAATTGTACGCTTTTTGGCATTGTTTTTAGTATGTTTTTAGTAGGATCTAGTTACTTTTAGGGATGTTTTCACTAGTTTTTATGTTAAATTCACATTTCTGGACTTTACTATGAGTTTGTGTGTTTTTCTATGATTTCAGGTATTTTCTGGCTGAAATTGAGGGACTTGAGCAAAAATCAGATTTAGAGGTTGAAGAAGGACTGCTGATGCTGTTGGATTCTGACCTCCCTGCACTCAAAGTGGATTTTCTGAAGCTTCAGAACTCAAAATGGCGCGCTTCAAATTGCGTTGGAAAGTAGACATCTAGGGCTTTCCAGCAATGTATAATAGTCCATACTTTGGCCGCGTTTAGACGACATGCAAGGGCGTTGAATGCCTGTTCTACGCTGCTGTCTGGAGTTAAACGCCAGAAACAAGTCACAAACCAGAGTTGAACGCCAGAAATACGTTAAAACCTGGCGTTCAACTCCAGAAAGAGCCTCTGCACGTGTAACATTCAAGCTCAGCCCAAGCACACACCAAGTGGGCCCCAGAAGTGGATTTATCCATCAATTACTTACTTCTGTAAACCCTAGTAACTAGTTTAGTATAAATAGGACTTTTTACTATTGTATTAGACATCCTGAGTTTTATCTTTGGATCAAAGTAGTCTTGGTTACTCCGGTTCCCCTCTGGGACCGAGACCAATGAACTCCATTATCACTTATGTATTTTCAACGGTAAAGTTTCTACACTCCATAGATTAAGGTGTGGAGCTCTGCTGTTCCTCAAAGATTAATGCAAAGTACTACTGTTTTCTATTCAATTCATCTTATTTCGCTTCTAAGATATTCATTTGTACTTCAACCTGAATGTGATGAACGTGACAATCATCATCATCCCCTATGAACGTGTGCCTGACAACCACTTCCATTCTACCTTAGATTGAATGAGTGTCACTTAGATCTCTTAATCGGAATCTTCGTGGTGTAAGCTAGAATGATGGCGGCATTCAAGAGAATCCGGAAAGTCTAAACCTTGTCTGTGGTATTCCGAGTAGGATTCAATGATTGAATGACTGCGATGAGCTTCAAACTCGCGAGTGTTGGGCGTAGTGACAGACGCAAAAGGATCAATGGATCCTATTCCAACATGATCGTGAACCAACAGCTGATTAGCCATGCGTTGACAGAGCATTTGGACCATTTTCACTGAGAGGACGGGAGGTAGCCATTGACAACGGTGAAACCCAACATAAGCTTGCCATGGAAAGGAGTATGAATGATTGGAAGAAGGCAATAGGAAAGCAGAGGTTCAGAAGGAACAAAACACCTTCATAAGTATCTCTATCCTATTTTATGTTTTATTCATCTTTTAATTATCAATTCTCCATAACCATTTGAATCTGCCTGACTGAGATTTACAAGATGACCATAGCTTGCTTCAAGCCGACAATCTCCGTGGGATCGACCCTTACTCGCGTAAGGTTTATTACTTAGACGACCCAGTGCACTTGCTGGTTAGTTGTGCGGAGTTGTGACAAAGATTTGAGATTACAATTGTGCGTACCAAGCTGTTGGCGCCATTGATGATCACAATTTCGTGCACCAAGTTTTTGGCGCCATTGCCGGGGATTGTTCGAGTTTGGACAACTGACGGTTCATCTTGTTGCTTATATTAGGTAATTTTATTTTATGTTTAAGCTTTTTACTTCTTATTTTCGAAAAAAAAATTTCAAAAATACAAAAAATTTTCTATTCTGTTCTTCAGAGTTTTTAAGAATAAATTCTAGGTTTCAACTTATCATCACAAGAGCTTGTTGATTTCTATCAATTTCGTTATTGAGAGTAATGATCTGCTAAAGCTTGGCTGGCCATTAGCCATGTCTAGTGTTTTGGACCGAAGCTTAATAATCCAAGCAGATCCTAATACAAAGACACCACAGGCATATATTCTAAGGTTCAAGCTATTGGTGTCCAGCTTTGTTTCTTTTGTTTTTTCTTTTGTTCTGCCACTCTTTGGCTATTTCTTTTTCTTCCCCCTTTTTTTTTTTGTCTTTTTGTTTTTTTTTTTGTCTAACCAAGGACTTTTATTTGATTGAGATTCATAGACAGTAGGCCACTTTATACTTAGAAGGAGACATCCTAGTTCTTTTATTCACTAAAGTGAGCTATTATACAATCACACACACACACCACCACTTACTTTTATTGTACTTCTATCTAACAGAGAACTATCTCACTTCACATTCAAACATTTCTTTTATTGAATTGAAAATGCAGGGGACAAAGCATGCTTTTTGTTCAGTGAAAGTAAACACACAAGCACACACATAGACTAGCTTACTTATTCTAAGGGTGATTCTACTTGTATTAGATGAACACTTTAACAAAACACAAGTCAAAACATTTTTCAACAGTAAGAGTTAAGTGTAAATACAACCTATTGGTTTGTAGTTCCTTTGTCCTTCCTTCTATTGTGCCCTTTTGAGTTATGATGCATAGTGTCTTCAAATGGTGGTGAATTCCCTCCATAATTCTCAAAAGTTGCTTGCTTCTCAAGCCCTTAGATGACCAGTTAGTATGCATGAATTGGTTGTGGCTTGTGGATTCAAATTGGTGTGGAAACACCAAACTTAATTTCTTGCCACTTTTCTGGATATAGCAGGTTAACTCTAGGCAAAATTTTGTGTCCTTGCTAAAGGTTATGAAGTTTTAAGACTAAAAAAAAAAAACAGTTAAGTGGTTGAATAATCTGTTTGATTGCTTGGAATTAGTGATGTGCAGGAAGTTAAAATGTGCTTTTGAATGAGGTTTTGGTGGAACACCAAACTTGGAATCCTCCATTCTCCCTTGAGTTGTTTTTGGTGTGCAACAACAAACTTAGCTCCTTGTAATACATATTAATTATTCAACATTTTTATTGAAAAAGCTATGAAAAGAAAACTACCTCAGATTGGGTTGCCTCCCAACAAGCGCTCTTTTATTGTCACTAGCTTGACATTTTTCAATTACTTTCAATAGGGCTGTAGGTTCTGGACCTCTTTTTCCTTATCCCATTGTCCTCCCAAATACAGCTTTGCTCTGTGACCATTTGCTGTGAATTGATTCTTTGTTGCTTCATCTAGCAGTTCAATACTCCCATAAGGAAAAACCTTTGTTACCAAGTATGGACCAGTCCACTTTGACTTCAGTTTGCCAGGGAAGATCTTAAGCCTTGAATTATACAGGAGCACTTGCTGTCCTGGCTTGAATTCCTTCTTTGTGATTTTCTTGTCATGCCACCTCTTAGCTCTTTCCTTGTATATCTTAGCACTCTCATAAGCTTCTATCCTGAATTCATCTAACTCATTTAGTTGCAACAACCTTTTTTCTCCTGCAGCTTGGGAATCAAGGTTGAGGAGTTTAGTGGCCCAAAAAGCTCTGTGTTCAAGCTCTACAAGGAGGTGGCAGGATTTGCCATACAATAGCTGAAAGGGTGACTTGCTAATAGGAGTTTTGAAAGCTGTCCTATATGCCCATAATGCATCTTCTAGCTTCCTAGCCCAATCTTTTCTTGTGCTTCCCACTGTTTTCTCTAGGATCTTCTTTAATTCCCTATTTGCTAGTTCAGCCTGGCCATTAGTCTGAGGGTGGTAAGGTGTGGCCACTTTATGGATTACTCCATATTTGTGGAGGAGTTTCTCCATCTGTTTGTTGTAAAAGTGACCACCACCATCACTAACAAGACCCTTGGGCACTCCATATCTTGTGAAAATGTGCTTTTTAAGGAATTGGAGGACAATCTGTGAATCGCAGGTGGTAGTGGCTATGGCTTCCACCCACTTTGAGACATACTCCACTGCGACTAAAATATATCTGAAAGAATAGGAAGGGGGAAAGGGCCCCATGAAATCAATTCCCCATAGATCAAATAATTCCAATTCCAAGATGAAGTTTTGAGGCATCTCATTCCTTCTTGTTAATCATCCTGCTTTCTGGCATTCATTACATTGGTGAACATATTCTCTGGCATCCTTGAAGATAGTTGGCCAATAGAAGCCGCTTTGCAATATCTTTGCAGCTGTTTTCTCTGGGCCAAAGTGTCCACCATAAGCTGAACCATGGCAGTGCCACAAGATATCCCTCATTTCACTCTCAGGGACACACCTTCTAATTACTCCATCAGAACATCTCTTGAACAGGAAGGGTTCATCCCATAAGAATTTCTTTCCCTCATTGATTAACTTCTTCACTTGTTGCTTAGAAAAGTCTTGAGGTATCTTTCTTCCCACTTTGTAGTTTGCTATGTCAGCAAACCAAGGTGCTTGCTGGATCTGCAAAATGTGCTCATCTGGGAAGCTTTCGTTCACGGGCTGAGAGGCTTGTTGAATTGTTTCATGTGGTAACCTCGACAAGTGGTCAGCAACCCGGTTTTCAGTGCCCTTCCTGTCTCTTACCTCAATGTCAAACTCTTGTAGGAGCAATATCCACCTGATAAGTCTAGGTTTAGCATCCTGTTTTGACATCAAATACTTAAGTGCAGCATGGTCAGTATAAACCACAACTTTGGATCCTATCAAGTATGATCTAAACTTATCAAATGCATAAACTACAGCTAGCAACTCCTTCTCTGTTGTGGTTTAATTTTTTTGGGCCTCATTCAACACTTTACTTGCATAGTATATGACATGATGTAAGTTTCCCTTCTTTTGCCCAAGTACAGCACCAATTGCAAGGTCACTTGCATCACACATGAGTTCAAAAGGTAACTCCCAATCTGGAGGTGTGATGATTGGTGCTGTTGTGAGTCTGTTTTTCAAAGTTTTAAAGGCATGCTGGCAGTTTTCATCAAAGACAAAAAGGTTATCAAGCACTAACAGATTACTCAAAGGTTTGGCTATTTTTGAAAAATCCTTGATAAACCTTCTGTAGAATCCAGCATGCCCCAAGAAACTTCTAACAGATTTCACATTAATTGGTGGAGGGAGCTTTTCTATGATTTCAACCTTTGCCTTATCAACCTCTATCCCTTTTCTTGAAACTTTATGGCCAAGAACAATCCCTTCGGGTACCATGAAATGGCATTTCTCCCAGTTCAAAACTAAATTAGTTTCTTGGCACCGTTTCAAAACAAGGGTTAAATGGTTTAGGCAAGCATTAAAATTTTCACCAAAAACAGAGAAGTCATCCATGAAGACTTCTAAAAACTTTTCGACCATATCAGAGAAAATGGAGAGCATACACCTTTGAAATGTGGCAGGGGCGTTGCAAAGCCCAAAGGGCATCCTCCGGTATGCAAAGACTCCAAATGGACATGTAAAGGCAGTCTTCTCTTGGTCCTTGGGGTCCACCACGATTTGATTATACCCAGAATATCCGTCCAAAAAGCAATAATAGGCATGGCCGGCCAACCTTTCCAGCATCTGATCAATGAATGGGAGAGGGAAATGGTCCTTCCTGGT
The DNA here is from genome assembly GCF_003086295.3 of Arachis hypogaea. Classification (NCBI taxonomy): domain Eukaryota; kingdom Viridiplantae; phylum Streptophyta; class Magnoliopsida; order Fabales; family Fabaceae; genus Arachis; species Arachis hypogaea. The sequence goes on along the minus strand of NC_092046.1, from coordinate 90,255,182 downwards.
GGCATCATTCAATCTTCTATAATCTATGCACATCCTCCACCTAGTCACTGTTCTAGTAGGGATCAACTCATTCTTTTCATTAGTGATGACCGTCATTCCTCCTTTCTTTGGTACAACTTGAACCGGGCTTACCCATGGGCTGTCAGATATTGGGAAGATTATCCCTGCATTCCACAACTTCATAACTTCCTTCTGGACAACTTCCTTCATTGTGGGATTTAGCCTTCTTTGTGGTTGAACCACTGGTTTGGAATTATCTTCCAAGAGGATCTTATGCATACACACTGCAGGGCTGATTCCCTTCAGGTCATCAATGGTCCATCCTAAAGCATCTTTGTGAGCTTTGAGTACATCAAGAAGTTCTCCTTCTTCCTTCTTTGTCAGGGATGAATTAATGATTACTGGGAAGCTCTCCGATGTGCCAAGGAATGCATATTTGAGATGGGTGGGTAATGGTTTCAGTTCTTGTTTTCGTACTTCTTCCTTCTTGTCTTGTTTTTCATCTTGCTCAATAGAAGTCTCAGCTACTTGTTCCTCTGTTGCCCCTTGATTTCCTTCTTGCTCTTGAGGACTTTCTTCCAGCATTTCTTCCACCAAACTCTCTATCATGTCCACTTTCACATAATTCTCTTGCTCGGGAATGTGTTGCATTGACTTGAAGACGTTTATGACCATTGGTTCATTGTGGACCCTGAAGATCATTTCTCCTTTTTCTACATCAATAGTGGCTCTTGCTGTGGCTAGAAATGGCCTTCCCAAAATGATTGAATTGTTTCCTTCCTCTTCAGTGTCCAAAATCACAAAATCGGCTGGGAAAATAATCTCCCCAACCTTCACCAACAGATTCTCCACAATTCCAGTGGGTGTTTTAATTGATCTGTCAGCCATGACCAATGACATCCTGGTGGGTTTAAGCTCTTTTATAGCAAGTTTTCTCATCATTGAGAGAGGCATTAAGTTGATGCTGGCACCAAGGTCACAGAGAGCTTTGTTGAGAATTATTCTGCCAATGGTGCATGAGACTACAAATCTTCCTGGATCCTTGAGTTTTGGTGGAATGCCCCTTTGAATCAAAGCACTGCATTCCTCGGTGAGTAACACGGTTTCCTTCTCAAGCCAACTTCTTTTCTTGTTGATAAGCTCCTTCAAAAACTTGGCATACAGAGTCATTTGCTCAAGTGCTTCAGCCAAGGGAATATTGATTTCCAGCTTTTTGAAAGTCTCAAGGAACTTATGAAAATGTTGGTCCTTAGTTTCTTTGTTGAACCTCTGGGGATATGGCAGTGGAGGTGTGATGCTCTTTCCTATTTGCTGCTGTCCCTGAGTTACTTCTTTTGAACCGTGTGGTTGGTTGCCCTTCTCTTTGAGTTTCTCAATGCTCTTGTTTGGCATCACAACTTGATCCTTGGTTCCATCTGCCTTTGTTTGCTCCTCATCTTCTATTGGCCTTTTGCTGCTCTCTGCTTGCTTCTTTGTAGTGTCATTATTGCTCATTAATGTTCTCCCACTCCTTAATTGTATTGCCTTGCATTCTTCCTTAGGATTTGGAATTGTGTCACTTGGCAGAGAGCTTAAAGGTCTCTCAATAGAGATCTACTTGGAGATTTGCCCCATCTGCCTCTCTAAGCTCTTTATGGAGGCTTCATGGTTCTTGGTTGTCATTTCCTGGTGTTTCAACATTTTATCCATCAAGGTCTCCAAGTTAGTGAGTCTTTGAGATTCAGGTGATACTTTAGGTGGGTTTGAGATGTGGGTGGTGGATGGTAGGCATTTTGGTTGGTGGGTTGGTTATTGGATTGGTACTGGTTGGGGTTGGGGTAGTTGTTTTGAGGTTTTTTATAGGGGTTCTGGTTAGTTTGCTGCTGGTTGTGGTTTTGGTTGCTTCTTGGGTTGTTTTGGTTTGAGTTCCTCTGCCATGGTTGTTGGTTTTGGGTGTGATTATCTCCCCATCTGAGGTTTGGGTGGTTCTTCCAGGATGGATTGTATGTATCACCATACACTTCATTTGGTCCTTGGTTGTGCATATACTGCACCTGCTCTTGTTGTTGTTCTTCTTGAGTTTCTTCATTTTGCCCCCATGTGGATAATAGTTGGCTTGTGTTAACTGCTGCAACTTGGAGGCTATCAATCCTCTTGGCCATTTGCTCAAATTGTTGTTGAATTTGCTGCTGCATCATCTTGTTTTGAGCCAAGATTGAGTCCACTCCTTCTAGCTCCATTACTCCTCTCCTTTGTGATGGTTGGCGATTTCTTTGGTGAGCAAAGACATATTGATTGTTGGCCACCATGTCAATAAGATTTTGAGCTTCTTCTGCTGTTTTCATCAGTTGCAATGATCCTCCAGTTGAGTGGTCAAGTGATTCTTGAGCCTTTAGAGTGAGTCCTTCATAGAAGTTCTGTAGCTTGTCCCACTCAGTGAACATTTCTGGTGGACATTTCCTCAGCAGAGCCTTGTATCTCTCCCATGCTTCATACAGATTTTCAGCATCCAATTATGTGAATGTTTGCACCTCAGTTTTCAGCCTGATGACTCTTTGAGGTGGATAGAATTTTGCTAGAAATTTAGTCTCCAAATCATCCCAGCTAGTGATGCTTCCTTGAGGAAAAGTTTCAAGCCATTGTGCGGCCTTGTCCCTTAATGAGAACGGGAATAGCAGAAGCTTGTAGGTCTCAGGATTCACGCCATTGGACTTGACAGTGTCACAAATCCTTAAGAAGGTAGATAGATGTTGATTTGGATCCTCCAATGGTCCTCCCCCAAACGAGCAGTTGTTCTGGACCAATGTAATGAGTTGTGGCTTCAATTCAAAGTTATTTGCATTGACATTAGGGGTGAGAATGCTGCTTCCACAATGTCTAGCATTTGCAAAGGTGTAGGAGGCCAAAACTCTCATCTGGGGTGGGTTGTTGTTGTTATTGTCTGCTCCACCAGGTGGATTGGTTGAATGTTCCTCCATATCTTGGAATTCTTCTTCTGATTCCTCTTCTCCAATAATATTTTTCCCTCTTTCAGCTCTTCTTAACCTCCTGAGAGTTCTTTCGTCTTGTTCATGAAAGGTGGGTGTGGTTCTTCTTGTACCTGACATACAAGCAGAACATAAGAAACACACAAACCAGTGACACTTCAATCTACTGCTAGAATGAAGTTTTAGTTAGCTTAAGCAAAAATTCAAACAGTTAGTGGGTTAGTCAAAATTAGAGAAAAATAAAGAAAAAGTGCTTGATCTAGATCTCCACTTCACTTAATCATTGTCAATCTAATCAATCCCCGGCAACGGCGCCAAAAACTTGATGTGCGGAAAATGATCCGACACAAAACTCACCGGCAAATGCACCGGGTCGCATCAAGTAATAATAACTCACGGGAGTGAGGTCGATCCCACAGGGATTGAAGGATTGAGCAATTTTAGTTTAGTGGTTGATTTAGTCAAGCGAATCAAGATTTGGTTGAGTGATTTGTGATTTGCAGAATTTAGATTGCATGGAAAGTAAAGGGAATGGGTAAATTGCATTGAATTTAAAGAGAACTGAAATTTAAAGTGCTGAATCTTAAAGAACAAGAAATTAAATGGCAGAAACTTAGAATGCAAGAAATGTAAATTGTAGAATCTTAAAGTGCAAGAAATGTAAATGGCTTGAATTGTAAAGGGAATTAGGAATTGGATTTGCAGAAATTAAACAAGGAAAAGTAAAATTGCAACAAGCAGAGAAGTAAAGGATGACTTGAATTGAACCGGATCTTAAAACAGAAATGTAAATGAGCTTGAAAGCAGTAAACAGAGAATTGAAAATGGGAAATCCAGATCTCAAGACCCAAGAGACTAGATAACCAAGTCTAGATCTCAATGCCTTCCTAGATCCAACAAGAACAATTGCAAAGGAATTGTAAATTGTAAATTGCAGAGAAAGTAGAAGACAGAAGCAATTAACCAAAATGGAAATTCAATTATGCAGTAAAATGAAACAGAGAGAGATCCCAGGATGAGATTGAAACAGATTTCCTTCAATTCTCCAACCCAAGATCCAAGACAATTGTAATTGAAATTGAAAGCAAGAAAACTAAGAGGAAGGGAATTCAATTCTCCTTCCCTGAGACTTAGAAATTAAAATTCACTCAACACCAAAAGCTCTCCGAAAACTCTCTATGAAAAACTAAAAGGAAAGCTCCCCGAACAACTTAAATCCTATGCTATTTATACACTTTCTTCAAATGGTCTTCAAGCTTTCAATTGGGCCTTTGCTCTTGATGGAATTGGGTTGATAGAGGCCTTGGTTGATTGCTCTTGGAGTTTGGAGAAGAACCGAATTGAACCGGGTTTGGAATCATGAAAGCTTGAGTAAAAGTTTGAGTAAAAGTTTGAGGCAAACTTTTACTCCAACTTTTCACATCAGCCACCCTCTTTTGCTAATACCAACGTTAGGGCAAAAGTTAGGGGTCAAACTTTTGCTCCAACGTTGGCCTCCCCTTGCACACTCATGGCGCCAACGTTTGCCAAAAAGTTAGAGGCAAACGTTGGCGCAAACTTTTGCTCTCCAGGGTGTGTTGTTCATGCGCCAACGTTTGCCAAAAAGTTTGAGGCTAACGTTGGCGCAAACTTTTGCTCTCCAGGGTGTTGATTTGTGATGCCAAAAGTTTGCCAAAAAGTTTGAGGCAAACTTTTGGTCCAGCTTTTTGCCCAAAAGTTTGCACAAAAGTTTGAGGCAAACTTTTGGTCCAGCTTTTTGCCCAAAAGTTTGCACAAAAGTTTGAGGCAAACTTTTGGTCCAGCTTTTTGCTCCCTGGTTTATTTTCACTTATTCCAAAAGTTTGAGCTAAAGTTTGAGGCAAACTTTTGCTCAAACTTTTTGTCCTCTCTTCCTCCTAGCCATTCCTCCTTGCTTCAACCTTTCTCCAAGCTTTCTTCACCTATCATTAATCAACCAAACACATCAAAGCTATGCTCAAAACCATGAGATATTCATTCTTTCATAATATGTGACAATTATAGCATAAAACCTCATGAAATTGCATGAATTCATACATGGTTGATTAAATCAAAGGAAGCATGAAAATCTACCCAATTGGCTTTCTTATGGCTCAAGAAAGTGCATAATTCAATTGAAAACAAAAGAAAAAGGCTAGTGAAACTAGGCTAAGATGACTTGTCATCAATGGGAAGGTCCATATAGAGTAGAAAAGGCTGAGCCATACGGAGTCTTCCATCTGAGTCATCCTTCAAGCTCTGAATTCATTAAAGTTAATGGACATCGCTTGAAGCTATATCATGGTGAGAAGGCGACGAAACCCAAGGAGCTAGAGATCTTCCTCTTGGAGGATCCACCCACAGCAGAAGACTGAGCTAGTAGAGCGTCCAACTTAAGGACGTTAAAGCAAAGTGCTAGGTGGGAGACAACTCACCATGGTATGATCGTTCCTTTCACTCTTCTTAATTTTCTTTTTCAATAACTCTTCTCATTATTCGCGCATTCAGTTTGATTCTTCATTTGCACATTTGCATATTAAAAATAATAATAATAATAATAATAATAATAATAATAATAATAATAATAATAATAATAATAATAATAATAATAATAATAATAAAAGGGGTTCGCCACACGATAGAGTCACCGACGCGTCCGCATCGCAGGTGAATAAGAAAGAAAAATAAATCAAACAGAAAGTCACGCGGGAGCGTGGCTGGAGGTGTGCCTTTGGCACAAATCGCCCCACGCGACAGCATCACTGACGCGTCCGCGTCATATGGGGCGAATGCCTCCCACGCGTGACCTGAAAATCGACGTAAAAAGGGTGCATGGCCGAAAGTTGTGCAGGAGTGAGGTTGCACTGGTGCTAGACGCAAAAGCCTTGCCACGCGAACGCGTGCCCCACGCGTCCGCATCATATACCAATATTGGCCACCCACGCGATCGCGTCAACCATGCGACCGCATCACCCTGGGAGTTGGTGATAATGAGTTTTGAACAGAGAGTTGTGCGAGCGCGAGGCTGCCCTCGCGCCAGTAGCACAAAACAAGTCACGCGTCTGCGTGACCGATGCGACCGCGTCGCTTCCTATGAGCGCAATTCGTGCGAACGCGTACCCCACGCATCCGCGTCACTAGCGCCGCACAGCTTACCCTAATCTGCCAACATATCTTATCTTTCTTTTCCCTTAATCCTACTTTTTCTTTTCCCTTATTATTTTCTTCCCCTTTCTTCTTCTTTCTTCTTTCTCACTTTCTACTTTCTCTCTCTCACCATCATTAACAAGGTTTTTCTTTTATTCTTCCCTCCTTACTTTTCTACTCTTCTTCTTAATTTATGTTTTCTTCTTCTTTTCTTTTTCTTTTCTCTTTCATTATCCATTTTTTTTTCTTTTTCTTTTAATTGGTGTTGGAAATTTATTAGGGTCATTATTATTCTTTATAATTTGCTTGTGGATTGTTAAGGATTTGTTTGGCAATTATATATTAATTTGATAGGGTTGCTTGCATGTTCCAATTCAATAATTTCAATAGCTTATTCACCATGCATACTATGTGTTTGTGAAAACGCCCGTATGGCATTGTTCACTGTTTTTCGATATCTTTTATTCTACTACTCTAAATGCTTGCTTTTCACAAAAACCCTTCTTTTATTTTGTTATTTAAATATAATTATCGTTACAAACAAATTATCAGTTTGAAAGGCTTGGTAATGTAACTTGGACATTGAATGCTTGATCTATGCTACTCATGCCTTTGCTTGCATGCCAATAAACACCTTGCATTTAATTGTCATCATATGCACTTGCTATTTTCCGTTGATGATTTTTCTCATGTAGTCATGACCATGTGTTAACATCATTCATCTTTTAATATGCATTGATTACCACCTTCCTCGCCTTCTTCCTTGTTCTATCCCTTGACATTTTAACATACTTTCTCTTTTTTCTCTTTTAGGATGGCCACCAAGAAAGGCACGGAGAAAGCTACTCCCAAATCAAAAGCAAGGAGAGGAACTAAACGAGCTTTAGTGGCAGAACCATCTTCAACTGTAGTTAAACCCTCAACAAAAACGATTAAGAGGATTATAAGGGTTAATGAAAAAGAAAGAGCCTTCCCAACAAAGGACACTGCACGATTCACCAATCGCTACTGTGAGCAGATGTTCCGCATCCTGGCAGAATGGAGTTACAACAACGAATACCTTCTTATCCTCCCGACCCGTATTGCTGAATTTATTGAGCCGCAAATTGAAAGAAGACAATGGGGTTTCCTACAGAGACAGCCATGGCAAGTCAATCTTTCCTGGGTAGTCGAGTTCTACTCTAATTTCCACTGCCAACCCTGTAGTCTGTCTTCGTCTGTCAGAAACAAGTCCCCATTACAGAAGAAGCCATTCAACGAGCTCTAGATCTCCCCCTTACTCCAGAAGGACTGGAAGCATTTCAAGAAGCCTCACTCAAGCACCAGATGTACCAATTTGACTGGAATGCTGTTCTCAGTGTTATCACACTACCTGGCAGCAGATGGATCTACGGATACCATTGTTCCTGACCTAAGGGAATATCGGCTTCTGCACTTACTTTGGAGGCTCACGTATGGGCACAGATTATGTTCCATTACGTCTTTTTGAGCACTCACGAGTCCTCCATCACTGCAGACATGGCCGTTCTACTGTGGTGCATCCTTACAGACCAGCCTCTAAACTTACCAAGACACATCCGGAATGCTATGGGACACGTACAAATTGCGGGTAACTTACCTTTGCCTGCCTTCGTCTCAGATCTTGTCTCAGGAGCCGGAGCCTCCTACAGAGCTGGGGACAGCAAAGCCATGCTTCCATGGGATGATCAATACGTCCCTAACGGGAAATATATCAGATCTCCAGCCGCAACTACAAGCCAACCCACTGAACCGGCTGAAGACATTCCTCATTCAACACCACAAGCACCTACAACAAATCAACTGCTCCATCAGATACTTGAGAGGTTGGATCGGCAGGAATACAAAGCAAAGCTGAGAGAGCGCCGTAATAAGCACCGATTCACATACCTCAAGGAGCTACTTAAAGGAAAATACAGAGACTCAGACACCCCGGACTCCACTTCGTTTACCAGCACAGGGAGCCATGACGGTCCCGACTGTGGGGAGGTCGATCAGTACCTGACTTCCGGAGGTAATTTCTCTTCCCTAACATCAATAAAATAGGTTATTTAGTTGGTTTTTATTTTGTAGAATAGGTTAAATTGCATAAGTAATAGGTTAGTTGCATGCATGTTCTACTTGATTGAAAAGATAATAAGTTTCTTCTAAGACCCTATTTTTAGAACAAAGTTTCACTAATTTTAAATCAAAACTTTTATGTTAAATTTGCTTGAAGTTGTATTTGGAACATGATTTTTGAGCTAAAGAACACACAACCTGTGAGACTTTGAGCTTAAATACATGGTTACATTATTTAGCCATAAATATTTTATTCTTGTGTGTTTACTTCTCTATGATTGTAATATGTATTTAGTTTCATACTATATGTCCAATGTTTAATATATTTATATGCTTGCATATGATTGAGGCCATTATTTGTTTAGCTCAGTTATCCAAATTAAGCCTACCCTTTCAATTACCTTTGTTAGCCACTTTGAGCCTTTAAATCCCATTTGTTCTGTATTTTATCACATCACTAGCCTTAAGCGAAAAAACAATTATATATCCCAACTGAACCTTTGGTTAGCTTAAGATAGAATTGTGTGTTAATTGGGTATGGGAAAATTGTGGGAACAAAAGATAATAAGGGAATGTGCCATGATAATATAATGGGAAATTGGATACCTGCTCATGTGAAACTATAAAAGAAAAATAAAAATTATATGTGCATTGATAAGCTGTGTTTATTTTATTTAAAAAAAAATCCAAAAATTTTAATAATTAAATAAGGGGACAAAATTACCCCAATGTTAAGTTAAATTTCAAAGATCAATGCATATATGATAAAATTAAAATAAAAGTTTATACATGAGTATGGAATATGAAAGGAAAAATTTTGGGGAGCTAGGTGTGAAATTTAAGTTACATAAAATATATATGTGTGTTAAGTGAAAGCTTGGGTTAATTAAAAGATTCAATTTATAAGCTCACTCAGCCATATATATATCCTTGCCCTTACCTTGGCCGCATTACAACCTTGAAAAGACCTCATGATGTTTGCATTGGTATATTAATTGTTATTGATTGGTTAGGTGAGGAACAAAAATTAGAAAGCATGATTAGAGAAGGATAGAGTGATTACCCTATACACTAGAGAAATTAGAGCGTACATACATCATCAGTGAGGGTTCAATGCTTAAATTCTATGTTCCCTGCTTTCATGAGCTACCTTCTTGCATTTTTATCTGTTGTTACTATATAAAAAATTGAAATAGTGGAATTTGATTTGTGATTATCTTGAAGAGCTTATTTAATTTTGACCAAGTGGACAAGAATCATATAGCTGCATTCACATATATAGGTTGCATTGCATTGCATGAGTTTTACATGTTCCTACTCATTCATTTTATCTCCTTCAACTAAGCATGAGGACATGCTAATATTTAAGTGTGGGGAGGTTGATAAACCATTATTTTATGGTTTATATTGTGTTTAATTGTGTGGTTTTATCAAATCTTTACCCACTTATTCATTAAATTAGCATGTATTTACAATTCCTTCCCAAAATTACCCCATGGCTGAAAACTGATTCCTAGAGACTTTTAATTATGTATTTTAATTCTCCTTTATTCCATTCGATGCTGTGATCTGTGTGTTAAGTGTTTCAGGCTTTATAGGGCATGAATGGCTTAGAGATTGGAAATGAGGCTTGCAAAAATGGAAGGAACACAAGAAATTGAGGAGATAACCAGCGAGAAGTGATGCGGACGCATGACTCACGCGACCGCGCGAAATAGAAGAAATTGCAGTGACGCGCTCGCGTGCCTGACGCGAACGCATGGATTGGAAACTACACAGGTGACACGAAGGCGTGGACGACGCGCACGCGTGGCAAGGCAAGACGCTAGATGACGCGAACGCATGGATGACGCAATCGCGTGACGTGCACGATCTGCAGAATTCGCTGGGGGCAATTTTGGGCCCTATTTTGACCAAGTTTTCGGCCCAGGAAAGCAGATTAGAGCCAAGGAACATGAAGAGACCAAAGAGAGATTCATTTTGCATAGTTTTAGTTTTAGATCTGATTTTACTCCTCCTCTAAGTTTTCTCTCTAGACATTCATAATTCTTAGGATTTGGATTTTATTGCTTTTTGGATTGGGATATTGAGAAGAGTTATTACCTCCGACAAGACTTCATCATTCTAGTTTGTTTCCTTACTTGTCCCTTACTCTTTCATATCCTTATTTTATTCAGAGCTACTATTGAACTGATTTTAGAATTTATTAATACACGAACTATTTTTATTTTTATTGATCCTTTTGATTATTATGTATCATGTATTTCTTTATTTTCCCTTCTTACTTCATGAATTTCACAATCATAATGAGCGACTAGTTTCATAACTTGATTGGGAGTTGATTGAAAGGAGGACCTTGAGTTGGATGCTCAAGAGTAAAATTATAATTAGGATTAGCGTTGGGTCACCATCTAATCACTGACACTAATCCTTCCGATGGGAGAGGATTAGAACTTGTGAATAGAAACTGACTTCCAACTTGCTTGACTTTCCTTTATCCGGTAAAGGATAACTGAGCAGACAGGGATAGGGCTTCCAACTAATCTACTCCCGGTCAAGGTTTTTACTTAAATTACATAAATTCTCTGATTTAATTTCCTGTCTATCAAACTCAAACCCTTTTGGAAAACATCTGATTAATAAAATAGCACATCTTTCTGCAACTCGTTGGGAGACGACCTGGGATTCATACTCCCAGTATTTTAATTCTAATTTCGTGACAACCCTTTTAAATTGATAAACGGAATTTTGGTTGGTTGAGAACTATACTTGCAACGCATCTCTTATAATAATTTCTTAACTCGCCAATTTCTACCACGTCAAAGAACCTTGGAGAATGGCTGATGAGCAGATAATTTATACCCTTTTTGGCATTGTTTTTACATAGTTTTTAGTATGTTTTAGTTACTTTTTATTATATTTTTATTAGTTTTTATTTAAAAATCACATTTCTGGACTTTACTATAAGTTTGTGTGTTTTTCTATGATTTCAGGTATTTTCAGGCTGAAATTGAGGGACCTGAGCAAAAATCTGATTCAGAGCCTGAAAAAGGACTGCAGATGCTGTTGGATTCTGACCTTCCTGCACTCGAAGTGGATTTTCTGGCGTTGGAAAGTAGACATTCTGGGCTTTCCAGCAATATATAATAGTCCATTCTTTGCCCGAGATTTGATGGCCCAAACTGGCATTCAAAGCCAGCCTAAAACTTTATGGCGTAAAACGCAAGAACTAGAACCAAAACTGGAGTTAAATGCCCAAACTGGCACCCAAGCTGGCGTTTCACTCCAAGAACAGCCTATGCACGTGAAAGCTTCAATGCTCAGCCCAAGCACACATCAAGTGGGCCCCGGAAGTGGATTTCTGCACTATCTGCACTTAGTTACTTAATTTCTGTAAACCCTAGTAACTAGTTTAGTATAAATAGCACTTTTTACTATTGTATTCACATCTCTGGACGTTTAGTCATTAGACATTTGAGGCTGGCCATTCGGCCCTGCCTAGACCTCTTTCACTTATGTATTTTCTACGGTGGAGTTTCTACACCCCATAGATTAAGGTGTGGAGCTCTGCTGTTCTTCATGAATTAATGCAAGTACTATTGTTTTTCTTTCAATTCACGCCTACCTCTTCTCCAAGATATACTCTCGTTCTTAATTCAGTTAAGTCAGAATGAAGGGGTGACTGGTGCACGAAATTGTGATCATCAACAATGGCGCCAAAGACTTGGAGCTCTCAAACGTGAATCACACTTTGTCACAATTCTGCACAACTAACCAGGAAGTGCACTGGGTCGTCCAAGAAATACCTTACGTGAGTAAGGGTCGATCCCACGGAGATTGTCGGCTTGAAGCAAGCTATGGTCATCTTGTAAATCTCAGTCAGAAAGATTCAAATGGTTATGGAGAATTGATAATTAAAAGATGGATAAAATATAAAATAGAATAAAGATAGAGATACTTATGTAATTCATTGGTAGGAATTTCAGATAAGCATATGAAGATGCTTTGTTCCTCTTGAACCTCTGCTTTCCTATTACCTTCATCCAATCATTCATACTCCCTTCCATGGCAAGCTTTATGTTGGGCATCACCGTTGTCAATGGCTACTTCCCGTCCTCTCAGTGAAAATGTTCCAAATGCACTGTCACCGCACGGCTAATCATCTGTCGGTTCTTGATCATGTTGGAATAGGATCCATTGATCCTTTTGCGTCTGTCACACGCCAAACAATCGCGAGTTTGAAGATCATCACAGTCATCCCTTCCCAGATCCTACTCAGAATTCCACAAACAAGGTTTAGACTTTTTGGATCTCAAGAATGACCGCCAATAATCCTAGCCTATACCACGAAGGTTCCGATCTTAGATTAGAAACCCAAGGGATATGCATTCAAGCCATTGCTAGTAGAACAGAGGTGGTTGTCAGGCACATGTTCATAGGTGAGAATGATGATGAGTATCACGGATCATCACATTCATCAAGTTGAAGAACAAATGAATATCTTAGAGAAAAAGCAGGCGTGAATTAAATAGAAGAACAATAGTAATTATATTAATTCATGAAGAACAGCAGAGCTCCACACCTTAATCTATGGTGTGTAGAAACTCCACCGTTAAGAATACATAAGAACAAAAGGTCCAGGCATGACCGAATGGCCAGCCCCCATAAAGGTCTAAGATAGCATAAGACTAATCAAATATGGATGAAAATATAATAGCAAAAGGTCCTATTTATAGAGAACTGGTAGCCTAGGGTTACAGAAATAAGTAATTAATGCAGAAATCTTCTTCCGGGCCCACTTGGTGTGTGCTTGGGATGAGCATTGAAGCTTTCATATGTAGGGACTTTTCTTGGAGTTAAACGCCAGCTTTTATGCCAGTTTGGGAGTTTAACTCCAGCTTTTATGCCAGTTCTGGCGTTTTGACGCCAGAATTTCTATGCTGACTTGGAACGCCAGTTTGGGCCATCAAATCTTGGGCAAAGTATAGACTATTATATATTGCTGGAAAGCCCAGGATGTCTACTTTCTAATGCAATTGAGAGCATGCCAATTGGGCTTCTGTAGCCCAGAAAATCTACTTTGAGTGCAAGGAGGTCAGAATCCAACAGCATCTGCAGTCCTTTTTCAGCCTCTGAATCAGATTTTTCCTCAGGTCCCTCAATTTCAGCCAGAAAATATCCGAAATAATAGAAAAATACACAAACTCATAGGAAACGTTGGCAAACATTGGTGCAAACGTTGCCAAGCTCCAGGGGTGCGTTTGCTAGTTCTTGTGGCGCCAACGTTTGACCTCAAGTTTGAGGCAAACGTTGGCGCAAACGTTGCTTCTCATGGATGAAGAATCTTCAAGCCAACGTTTGACCTCAAGTTTGGGGCAAACGTTGGCGCAAACTTAGTGTGCCTCTAGGGTGAAAATGCAATCTTCCTCACGTTTGAGTTCAAGTTTGAGGCAAACTTTAGCTCAAACGTGAGCCCTTTTTTCTTGCCCCTTGCTGTCCCCTTTTCTTCAACCTTCTTCCAAGATTTATTCCACCTATCATCAATCAACAATTGCATCAAAGCTATGCTATAATCATGAGAGTTATTCTTTTTCTTGTCATCTAAGCAATTATGGCACAAAACTCATGAAAATGCATCAATTCATCCATGATTGATTGAATCTAAGGAAACATGAAATTCCACCCAATTGACTTACTTGTGGCCCAAGAAAGTACATAAAACCTATTGAAAAGCAAAGAAAAAGACTAGTAAAACTAGGCTAGGATGACTTGTCATCAAATGGTATTGGCAACAAGAAGCAAGTAGGAGAAAAAGACAAGCAAGAACAAGCAAAGCTCAAGGAGAAAGAGGAACAGCCACAAGCTTCAAAGAAGGGAAAGCAAGTCATGGAGGAGCAATCAAAAGAACAGAGGAAAATGGTGAAGCCTTACACACCTCCTCTGCCATATCCTCAAAGATTTCAGAAGGAGATTGATGCACGGAAACTTGTCTCTCAACAGATTTCCCTCGGCAAGTATACCGAATTGTCGTCAAGTAAAAACTCACAATAGAGTGAGGTCGAATCCCACAGGGATTGATTGGTCAATCAACTTTAATTAGAGGAATATTCTAGTTGAGCTAAGCAGAATTTGATGTGAGAATTGCAAGAAATTAAATAGCGGAAAGTAAATAACAGAAAATGTAAATACTAGAAATAAAGAGCTGAATGTAAATGGCGGAAGGTAAATTGCAGAATCTTAAATGGGGAATGGGGAATTTAGCATGAAAGTAAATTGTAGAAATTAAATAGAATGGGTAAGATCAGAAATGGGGAATTCATTGGGCTTAGGAGATGTTGCATTCTCCGGATCAAGTTTATTTTCATCTCTTCCTCAATCAATGCATTCATTGATCTCCTTGGCAATCTTAAGTGATTGAATTCCAATTCCTTAGTAATTCAATCTCTCAAATCTTGATCAATAGCCAATTTCTTGCTCTAATTGCTCATGAGAAGAGATGAAGTATGGTCACTGATTGTACCACATGTATTTCCAAATCAAAGTATTGGGAGAATTATATGTCACCATATCCGCCCAAACCCCAATTTGGTCCAACATGAGAAAGCATTTCTAGCATGATCTCTTCATTCCTCTTCCAAGGTTCCGAAGAGATCCAAGTATGAATAGCTTCTTTTCCAAGACAACTACCCAATTGGATGAAGATTGAAAGCTTTCTAGTAAAATCAAGAGAAAAAAAAGAAGAAGAATAATTAAAACTATTATTGATCCATCAAATTACAACAGAGCTCCCTAACCCAATGAAAGGGGTTTAATTGTTCATGGCTCTGGGAATGGAAAACAAAGATGGAGATTGCATTTTGAAAGTAAAATTAGAAGTTGCAGAGAAAGTAAAATTATAAAGAGAGTAGTCCTCTCAATCCAAAAGCTCCTCTCTAGTTCAAAACTACTCCTATATATACTACTCTTCTGATCTTCCAGTTGGCTCTTCAAGTCTTGGATATGGGCCTTTAGATCTTGAGTTGAAGCAGTTTGGAATCTTCAGTGGGCTTAGCTTTACTTGCAGAGAAAGTGTGAAGTAGGCATGGACTTTGGCTAGGACGTTAGTGGCGTTAACGTTAAGTGAAAATGTGGCTTCGAGAATGTTAGTGACAATCACCTTTTGCACTAACGTTCCTAGCCCAAGATGAGTTACGTTAACTTCAACGTTAGTGGCACTAACGTGACCACTAACGTTGCCTCTTGGTCCATCGCGAACGTTATTGGCTTTTACCTTTGCCAATAACGTTGCCCTTAGCCCTTTTTTCTCACGTTAGAGTCCACGTTAGTATAACTAACGTGGCTCTTAACGTAGGCATGCCTTAGCCTCGAGAGCGTTAGTGACACTTACCTTTGTCACTAACGCTCCAAACGCCCCTTCTCACGTTAGTGCCCCACGTTAATTGTCTTAACGTGGCCACTAACGTGGTGGTGATTGCCATCTCCAACGTTAGTGACAAAGGTGAGTGTCACTAACGTTGGCTCATCAATTCTTTCCTCCACATTAGGTTCCACGTTAATGCAATTAACGTGGTAACTAACGTGGCTCATAGTGGCTTAGTCCAACGTTAGTGACAAAAGTAAGTGTCACTAACGTTGGCAATTCTTTGCTCCCTCCACGTTAGAGTTCACGTTAACCAAGTTAACGTGGCTCTTAATGTAGCCAATATGGGCTTAGTCCAACGTAGTGACAAAGGAGAGTGTCACTAACGTTGGCATTATCTTCCTCTTCCACGTTAGAGTTCACGTTAACTGAGTTAACGTGACTCTTAACGTGGCCAATTGCCCTTTTGGAGCGTTAGTGGCACTTACTTTTACCACTAACGCTTGGAGCTTCCTTTTCTTCCACATTAACTACCACGTTAATGTAGTTAACGTGGTAATTAACGTGCGCTATGATGGCTTCGAAGACGTTATTGGCGATTACTTTTCTCATTAATGTTGCAAGCTAGCTCCCATTCCACGTTAGTGGTCACGTTAGTTAGACAAACGTGGCTACTAACGTGGCTTTTCCTTGCTTCTTTTGTCCTGAAATCAAGCAAATAAAGTGCATCAAAGCTCTAATCCAAGTTATGAGTCATGCATCATCCAATTTGTCATTAAATTCATGCATAATTCTCATGAAATCATATAAAATTCACAATATTTGCTTAAATCAAGATGTAAGTGAAATTCTACCCAAAACTTACTTATTTCCTAAGAAAATGCATGAAACTATCCTAAAATAGTAAAGAAAAGGTTAGTGAAACTGGCCAAAATGCCCTGGCATCACAACACCAAACTTAAAGCTTGCTTGTCCCTAAGCAAGTACTGCAACAAGAGAATGATGAATGAAATGACAAGAGAAATTAATCATTATTGTGGAAGTCATGTCCTTGGTTTTATGGGGTTTCATGCATAGCAACTTAGGTTCATTCCTTTACTAGCTTTCAGACCTTTATCATGCCCTGGAGTACTCACTTGATTGCACCCTTTTAGACTTTTATTTGTTGACCCCTTTGTCTTTTCAAGGTTTATTGCATCCTTAGGCTAAGTGCTCTGTGAAGGGGCGACTTTTTAAAATAAACTTTCAGCCAACACTCCCGAACCAGTTGGTTTAAGGTGCTAGGTGTTGAGACACCCCTAAGGACTTACTCCCTTAAGTCTCTCTCCCCCATACATGCACACCACAGGCACATGGTTTGTTATTTTCTTTCCTTGAGGCCTTGGTGTCTAGCACCTCTTTGGGTTACTAAATGTTCTGTAGCAAGGTTGCTTTTGATAGTGGATTTTCAGTTGATAATCCCGGGTTAGTTAACCCAAGTTACCAAGCGATGAAGCACTCCTAAGAACTTATTCATCCAAGCAGATCCTTGGTACAAGAGCACTACAGACACATCCCTCAAGATTCAAGCCCTTGGTGCCTAGCTTTATTCTTTATTACTTTTCTTTCTTTTTCAACTCTTATTGTTCTTTTCCTTTTTCTTATTAGGATCTTGTTATTTAGCTAGTCTCATGGGGTGTGTTTCAAGCATAGGACTTCTGGACAGATAGTTGCCTTCCTACCTTGTTGGTGAACCAACTTAGCTAAGTGATTACTACACCATAAATTTAAGGACCCACTTCACAACTTGAACATCACTCTGGTCTTTTCATAACATCTCTTTTTATTTGGCTTAAAAGGACAGGCATATAATAAGCGAGATGAAAATGCAGCAGTGCCATTAGACTAGAAAGCATAAACCTAGGCAATGCAAACTTAAAGACAGAATTGAAAATTCCTAAGCTACTATGGACGCATGTTCTATCTCATACATGATTTTCCTTATTTAAAACTTGAAAAAAATGGGATAATGAGGGAACTCCACCACCTTTTACTCATGGGGTTGCTCATGCTCTCCCTCTTGTTTGTCCTCTTTGTGTCCACTTGTGTTTCCTTGCATTCGTGCCAGTCTAGCCTTTTTCCAATCCTCAAGTGCCTTCCTTACTGATTCATTACTCTTTTCTACCCTCTCTCTTTCTTCTCGCGCTAATTCATCCTTCACTTCTTCATAGCCTGTGATTCCCGGATGCAGTATAGGCAGTTGTCCGACTAAGTAGCCGAGCCTGGCCTAAGTGTTCACATGATGTCCAGTCTGGTTCATGTAAACTCCTTCTAAAAATGCCCTGTATTCGTCGAAGAGTTCTGCCTGTTCTAATTGTTTCCGATGCATTTCATGTATGTGTGCGCCTTGATGTGCTTGGATGTTGATTAGCTTTTGGATGGCCTCTTGTTGTTCATCCTGCCTTTGTTCCAACCTGTGGAAGGATTCATCCCATTGTTTCCCTTGTTCCAGTTGCTGCTCCATCATCTGCTTTTGCCACTCCCCCTGTTGATTTGCCCATCTAGAGAATGATTATTCTTGGTGATCCATCATTTGTAGTTGGAGTTCCTTCTGTGCCTCTTGATTCTCCCAATATTGCATAGATAAGCCATCAATGGCTTCTTATAATTTGTGCATGTTCAAGGTGGCTGCGGCTTGCTCCTCTGAGTTTTTCCCTTCTACAGCTTGATGGGCTACTCTCTTTCTTATCCTTCGTTGAGGTAGGGGAGATGCAACAGTATGCATACGCCGGACAGTAATTGTGATACCAACTTTTATCCATTCGGGGTTTTCATCTTCGAACACCACCCCAGCCCTGTCGCACAGGCAAAAAATGGTGCTGGGATAGCCTAACCTTCCTCCAGAATCACTTTTCTCAGCCATCTTCCTAATGCCTTGGGCTATGAGTTCATGCACCTTGATCTCTCCCCCTTTAAGTATACATTGCACCATTATTTCTCTCTTAAGATTCACCTCTGAATTGTTTCCGGCAGGGAGGATGGATCTCCTTACAATTTCGAACCACCCCTTTGCTTCAGGGTTAAGATCACCTCTTTTAATAAATTTTGGCTTTCCATTGGGATCTCTCACCCAGTCCGCTCCCTGTACGCATATATCTTTCACAATCTGGTCATAATTAGGACTACCATCTATTCGAGATTGATAGCTCTCTTCCTCAAATGGTATGGTTCATAGCTTCAACACCCTCATGATGTTCATGGGACTAAAATCCACTGTTACTCCTCTCACAAAGCTTATATAAGATTCCTCTTTCCTATCATACCTCACTACGTTTGCATAGAACTCTCTCACGAGCGTTGCATTTATTCTTGGGGTGACTGGATCAGTGAGGAGCTCCCATCTTCTCTTTTCTACCTTCTCTGTGATTTCGGGGCACTCAGTTTTCTTGACTTGAAAGCCTAGCTCATATATGATCTCCTTATCAGCCATCCATCCAAATTGAAGTGCATGGTGAAAGGTTCTAAACTTCTTTTCATCAAAAGGGCGTTGTTCCATAGGCTCCTTCCCCTTTCTTCTTTTAGAGCTTGATGATGCCATGAATGACTTTTTTGAGAAGTGAAGGTGTTGGGGTCGGTGATGGACTTTGGCTGGTTAAGATAGGGTGTAGTGAAGGGAGTGAGGGAGAGTGTTTTTGGATAGGGTGAAGTACAAAGAGTGGGAATTGGAATGTGAAAGGGGTATGGAATAAGAACCACTTTATATAGGGAGATGGTGATTGAATGAAAGGTGTGGATTGATGGAGTGGTTGTGTGATGAACGGATGGGGTTTAGTATGGGATGGGCACAAGGATGATCAACTTTATGGAGGGGGGTTGGTTCGCTTTCCAAGTGTGTCACTCTTCCAATGTTGCATGGCAACATTTCCCAATGCATCCCCCTTGAAAACATGTGTATAGTACTTCTCCTTTTGTGGTGGCCGAATCCTCCTTCTTCAATTGTCCCATCAATTCTTCTACAAATAAAGGGATGTGATTAATGAATTTGTGAAAAATGGTGGCAAAATTTAAAAGAAAAGAAGACTAACTACTTTTTTTTTGTTAACTAACTAAGTGCTATTCATAAGTACAAACCAACTGACTAATTGATTGTCCATGTATGCAACATTAGTGACACCAAACTTAGTTTGTGGCCATGTAGAGTAAAAGGAATTGTTCAAGGTTCTAAGAGTGACATGATATGAATTGCATTGATGTTCTCTTAGTGTGCCTTGAACCCCAAACTTGTTCTTCACTATGTGTTGCAAACAGGAAAGATTCGGTCAAATGTATGTCAAAATTGATTTGGACTTCATGAACCTTGCATTATTAACTACTTTTAAAAGCATATAAAACATGGGTTGCCTCCCATAAAGCTCTTCTTTAGCGTCACTAGCTTGACGTTCTGCCCTTTGTCAGGGTGGTTGGTAATGCTTCAGATCTTCCCCTCTTGCAGTAAACCTATATCCATTGGCTTCATCAAGGATCTCTACATGTTCTAGGGAGAGAACTTTGTTGATGGTGAAAACTTTAGGTAGCTGAGATGGGATGGTGGGGAGATGAGGTGGGATATCTAGGAAGTAAGCTGAGATCATTTTATCCCCTGGAGAGAAATCTTCTGTATGGGATCTTCTTATTCCTCCACCCCCTTGGTGCCTTCTTCTTTGTTCCTTTTGATGTTGCCCTGCTCTTTGTGACCTCTTCTTTCAAGGAAATTTTGTTGCTGGTCTCATATGACTCAGGTGGTTTAGGTTCCTCCTGATTTTCCTTGAGCTGTGACAGCTGCTGATTATCTTGTTCATCAACCAAAGGGATTCTCTGTGATTCAATGCTTGTTTCTTCCACCAGTGCTTTGTCGTGCTCTTTTCTTGGTTCCTTGCTTTCCTGATCTGTTTCTTGTGAGGGTTTGAAGACATTGAATGCGAGTTGTTCGTCATGTATCCTCAATATTAGCTCTCTTCGCTCCACATCTATGAGCGCTCTGGCTGTAGCTAGGAATGGTATTCCCAATATGATTGGGTGAAGGTGACTCTCTTCCATTTCCAATATGAAAGTCTGTAGGAAGGAAGTAGTTCCCAACCTTTACCAACACGTTTTCCACCACTCCTACTGCTTGTTTTTGAGTTTTGTCAGCCAGCCTGATGACTACGTCTGTGGGCATTAGCTCATTGATCTGCAGCTTCTTCATAAGGGATAAAGGCATTAAGTTGATGCTAGCTCCTAGATCACAGAGTCCTTTGTCAAACATTGTTTCTCCTATGGCACAGGGGATGTGAAAACTCCCTGGGTCCTTCCTTTTTGTAGACAACTCTGGTTGAATGAGAGCACTGCACTCCTTATTCATCACTATTGTTTGCCCTCCTTTCATATACTTAAATGTATGAGGGCATTTGTTGGAGGGCCTTGATGAATGGTATGTTTACATAGAGAGATGCAAACATGTCAAGAAACCTTGAGTATATTCTCTTTTCTACACCACCCTTGAGTTTTTGGGGAAAAGGTGCATAGAGTCTCAGCAGCTCCTTCTGTGAAATTTTGGTTTCTTGGTGATCCTCTTCCTGTTTCTCTACTGATGTATCTCCAGGTTGTTCTAATGGTTTGTTCGGCTCTTCCTCAGTCCCTTGATCACTTGTAGTGACCATCTTGCAGTCTTCCCATCTTACTTTCTTTGCTTCACCTCTCGGGTTTTTCTCTGTGTCACTTGGGAAGCTATCAGTAGGTTTGGGAATCTTCTCAGAGAGGTATCCAACTTGAAATTCTAGCCTCTGAATGGTGTCTCCCTGGTTTTTGAGATTAGCTCGCACCTCCTCTTTGAACACCTTATTATCTTGGATTTCCTTACATATGCCTTCAAGTAGAGTTTCAATCCTTGATAGTCTTTCTTCCGATGATGGTGAGTTGAGATTGGAGGGATGAGAAGGGCCATTCTGGCTTTGGTATGGATGTTGAGGTGTGTTGTTAAGTGGGTGTTGATATGATCTCTGTGTGGAATGTTGGTGAGCCGCATGGTTGTTGGGGTTGTGACGTCTCTGATCTTGGCCTTGGTCTTGTTGGTTTCCCCACCTAAAGTTTGGGTGGTTCCTCCAACCAGGATTATACATTTTGGAGTATGGGTCATGGTTCTGCCTAGGTGAATTTCCAATGTAGTTGGCTTGCTCCTGACTACCCTCTGCCTATTCATTCACTCCTTCTTGAGTTGCTGCTGAAGTGGTGATTGCTGCTACTTGATTCCTCTCCATCTTCTTGGTAAGGTTAGCCAAATGCTTAGTAATCATCTTGTTTTGAGCTAGGAGTGCATCCACATTGTTCAGCTCCATCACTCCTCTAGTGTTGCCTCTTTCAGAAGCGTAGAAGTAGTCATTCTCAGCTACAGTCTCAATGACATCTATGGCTTCTTCAATGTTCTTCTTCTTGTTCAGAGATCCCCCAGATGAGTGGTCTACTGCCTTCTTTGATTTATAAGAAAGACCTTCATAGAAAATGTGTAGCTGTACCCATTCATTGAACATATCTGGCGGGCACCTTCTTGTCAGATCCTTAAACCTCTCCCATGCTTCGTAGAGAGTCTCACCATCTTGTTGCCTAAAAGTTTGAACCTCAGCTCTCAACCTGTTGATTCTTTGAGGAGGATAGAATCTTGCCAAGAATTTGTTCACCACATCTTCCCAGGTTGTTAAGCTTTCCTTCGGGAAGGATTCCAGCCATTTAGATGCCTTGTCCTTGAGTGAGAAGGGGAATAGAAGTAGTCTGTAGGTGTCAGAATAAACACCATTAGACTTCACAGTGTCACGTATCCTCAGGAAGGTGGTTAAATGCTGATTGGGATCTTCTTGAGCACTTCCTCCGAATAAACAGTTGTTCTGTACAAGGGTGATGAGCTGTGGCTTTAGTTCAAAGTTGTTGGCATGTATGGTTGGCTTTTGGATGCTACTTCTACAGTTTCCTGGGTTTAGATTGATGTAGGATCCCAAAACTCTTCTCTCTTGCCCAGCATGATGCACTGGGCCTTCTCTACCATGGTTTTGAGCCTCTTCTTCATGATGGTTCTCCATATTCTCATCCATGTCTGGTTCAAAATACTCCTCTTCTTCCTCGGTACCAACTACTCTCTTTCCTCTTGCTTCCCTCCTTAATCTAAGGAAGGTCCACTCAGGTTCAGAATTAAAGGAAGTTGAAGCACTGCTTCTTCTACCTGTCATACAACCCACAAATCACAAGCAAGAAAGATAGATGCAGACAGTATTCTTTATAGAAATGCTGTTAGTGTGAGTGATGCAATATATCAAACAGTTAGTGGGTCAGTGAACTAAATAGTAAACAACTAAGAAAGGGGTAGGGGGAAAGGAAGAAAACAGCTAAACTGAAAGTGAATTACTCAAATGAAATCAAACAAAATAAAAAAAATGCTCAATCTAGTTATCCACCTGATGAGAGGAACTTTTGCGTGGTCTAGAAATTTGTAGATAAATCATTGTTGCAAGTATAGTTTATAAACCAACAAAAGTCCTTTCATACAAATGTTTTGGTTGTCACAAGTAACAAACCCCTAAATAAATTGATAACCGAAGTATTCAAACCTCGGGTCGTCTTCTTAAGAAACTGCAGGGAAGTATGTTCTTATTATTGGTTATGAAGATTGTAAATTGGGGTTTTGAGAATGAGGAGCGAATGATTTAATTAGCAATTAAAGTAAATGAAGAACAAGTAATTTAAATGGCAAGTAAAATAAATAGATGACTGTAAATAAACTTTTGGCAAGGTATGAGAAATTAGAGGTCCTATCCTAGCTATCCTTATCAATGATGATGAAAATTGAATCTTAATTCCGCTTTGTTAACCTTTACTAAGGCAAAGGAAGGTCAAGGGATTAATTGGTTTGATCTTCGGATCCTATTTATTTCCTAAGAAAAGATTCGGATTACTGAAGTTCAATTTAATTAAGAAAGATAACAATTATCAATCATGTTTGAGTTTGATAACTCCTGAGTTACTGATTTCTTAACCAAGACCAAAAGGAGAAAAGTAAATCTACTGGAATAAAAATGTCTTCAGATTGGGAATAATAGCAACATAAATAAAATAAAGCGATATTAAACTGAAATACCTCAAATAACATGAATTCAAAAGAGTAATCTATAACATGGAAGAATTCATAAATTAAATTGCAAAAGTAAATAAAAGGGAATATTGAACCTGATAAAGAGATAATCCTGAAAGCGAATAAAATCCTAATGCTAAATCCTAATCCTAAAGAGAGAGGAGAGAATCTCCCTCTCAAAACTAATTCTAAATCATGGAAAACTAACTAATTGGAGACTCTCCTTGAATGGATGCATTCCCCCACTTCATAACCTCTGGTCTATGCCTTCTGGACCTGAATTTGGGCCAAAAAGGGCTTCAGAATTCGCTATGAGCGTTTTCTGCAATTTCTAGTGTGTGGCCTCTGTCACGCGTCCGCGTGGGTCACGCGGTCGCGTCATTCAGAGTTTTCCTTGTCACGCGGTCGCATCAGTCATGCGACCGCGTCATATGTTTTTCGGTCGAGGTGCGCGGTCGCGTTAGTCATGCGGCCGCGTCAATGCCTTTTCGCGCTGGCATGCGGCCGCGTCGCCCATGCGATCGCGTGGCTGCCAGTTTATTTAAAAACTCTGTTTTGTGCTTTCCTTCCATTTTTGTATGTTTTCTTTCCATCCTTTAAGTCATTCCTGCCTTAGAAGATCTAAAACTACTCAACACACGAATCACGACATCGAATGGAAATAAAGGGTAATAAAAATAATTATTTTTAAGCATAGGAAACATGTTTTTCACATACATCACAAAATAAGGAAGGAAAAGTAAAACCATGCAATTAATATGAATAAGTGGGTGAAGGATTGAATAAATCACTCAGATTAAGCACAAAATATATCATAAAATATGGGTTTATCAACCTCCCCACACTTAAACAATAGCATGTCCTCATGCTAAGTCCAAGAGTAATGTTAGGTTAAAGTGGTGGAATGCCATGCAATGCAATCTAATCTAAATACAACTACCTAGATGCATCATGCAATTCTAATTTTTATTCACTTGTATATAAAGCTTGCATGTAGTTGAATTAATTCACATTCTCAAGGAGTCATATATATATATATATATATATATATATATATATATATATATATATATATATATATATATATATAGCCAAACCTTAGATAGTTGATAAAGTGCCTTTACAATTGAAATGGGAGAGAAAAACATTTTATAAACTTGTAAGACAATTAATAATTTCAGCAGAGATATATGTTAATGAGCTATTGAACCCTCACTGGATTTTGTGTTTACTCTCTAGTCACTCCGTGTTTATTGGGTTAATCACTCTATTCTTCTTTTTATTCTTACTTTCTATAACTTTGTTCTTCATCTAACCAATCAACAATTATAGAATATAGACATACCAAAAATCATGAGGTCTTTAGTTCAGCTTGTAATGGGGCCAAGGTAAAGGTAAGGGTATATGTATAAGGCTAAGGGAGCTAATAAGTGAATCCTTAATTAGTCTAAGATCTCACCTAACATACATACTTTGTAAAGCAAAGCTTCTTTACCTATTTTCCCATATTTTCCCACTTTTGATGTTACATGCTCATGTTTCAATATTTATTATCTTTATCCCATGTGCATTGCTTTATTTCACATTTGGGGAATTCTTTTATGTCCCCTTTATTCAACTACTGAAAAATATCACTTTATTTTAATGCACATGGTAATTCAATTATTTTGATTTCACATGAGCATGCTTCCCAAAAAAAAGAAATTTTTATTTTGAATTATTTTATTCTTTTAAACTTTTCTATCCTTTTGTTTTTATCATCCATGTTTCCAATAGGTTCTCCCACATTTAAACCATACATACTTCCTATCTTAAGCTAACCAAGGATTCAACTTGGGATTTTTATTTTATTTTTCTGCTTAAGGCTAGTAATGTGGTTTATAGAATCAAAAGGGATTTAAAGGCTCAAGGGGGCTAACAAGGGTGATGTAAAAGGTAGGCTATTTTGGGATAAGTGAGCTAAGGATCAAACAATGGCCTCAATCACTCTCTTGGTATGTATTTCTATTCTATAATCAGACATATAGATTAAAACAAAGTAAAGAACACCAGAATAAAAAAGAAGGGCGGAACACACAGGAATAAAAATCATGGTTTGAATGTAACCATACAATTAAGCTCAAAACTCACAGGCTGTGTATTCTCTAGCTCAAAAATCATATATCAATTATGTATGTCATGCAAGTAAAATTAAAAGTTCCCATTATTCTCAATGTAAAATTTATTTTGAATGGTTTTAAAGTTTATGTTTCTCCTTGATGAAATGTTGTTAACTAACTAACATATAATGCTATATATACAAGGTGTGAGTTGTTTCTATTATGTTCAAGTCTCTTGTTTACTTCCTTTTTATATTTTCAAATTAAACTAAGCTATCTTATGCTAAAAAGGGTAAACTATACTAATTAATCCACAATTTCTATAACTAATAATTTAGAATTGCTACTGAACTAAATGGCTAAAATATGAACTAAAAATGCGAAATGCAGAAAATAGAGTATAAATACATGAAAATAGCAATGTATAAGTACTGGGAGAATAAAAATAAAAATAAAGAGAAAATTACAGAAAAATACCAAAATAAAATGAAAAGAGTCTGTAGTGGTTCACCAAAAAAAAATGTACGCCAGAGATGGCGACCTCCCCACACTTAAAATGAAACATCGTCCCTGATGCTCACTCAAGCATGATGTGAAGGGGTGTCATCACTGGAAGGGTGGGTAGCTGGAGTCTCTGTGGTGGTGGTCTGAGGATCTGCCTGCTGCAGAGGAGGTGCTTAGTGGATAGGGATCTCGGGGTCTACAGCCTGAATCTAAGGTGGAGCCTCCTGATGTGATGCGGCCTGCTCTGTGTCTGCCTGCGTAGCCTCACTCTGTGGATGGGTCTCTGCCTCGTGATCATCCGCCTCCTCCTCAGATGCCATGGATGGTGTGTCAGGCTCGGAGGGGATGTCGCCAGATCGTATCATCACCTTCAGGTGCTCATAGCGTCGCTTCATCTGGTCAAGCCGTCGAAACAGGCGGTGCACTAGATGATAGACGGGCTCTGGGGCAGGTGGAGGTGCAGTGGTGCTGGCAGGGGTAGCTGTGGAAGAAGAGGGACCGGCAGATGGTATGGCTGTCTCATCAGTAGCAGTGAGGAAAGGAGGTTTGTAGCCCAAAGCCAGAAAGTTCCTGCTGTGAGGGATAATCTTCTTGCATTCTACAGCAGGTGGCTTTTCATCAGCATCCTCCCAAGGCACGTTAGCTCAACGGCCTAGCTGTGTAATCAGATAAGGAAAGGGAAGAGTTCCTCGGACGTGGACCCTGGCCATATAGTACCGGATAAAGCGTGGCAGGTACAGGTCCTTACCCTCCATCACATACCATAGGAGGGTGATCATAGCGGCTGGTATCTCAGTCTCGTGAGTACTTGGCATAATGAAGGTACTAAGTATCTGATGCCATAGCCGAGCCTCATCATTCAAGTAAATCCGCTTGATTCCCTTTGGCATGGTAGTGTTCTAACCCATAATCCAAGAAACGGTCAGGTCAAGGGCTATCCTGGCCTTGACTGCATCCCAATCAAACTTCATGAAGCACATGTCCTCCTCAGCTTTTTGATTACCATCCAACTGATCAGATTTAGGCAGAAGTTTCAGAACATCCTCTATTGCCTCTTCAGTGACCAAAATCTGCTTCCCTCTTAGGTTCACTTTATCTAGGGAAGTCTTGAAGTAATTGCAGTAGAATTTCCTTACCCAAGATGCATTGACCTCAATCAGGTTTCTTTCCAGG
This sequence comes from Arachis hypogaea, assembly GCF_003086295.3. NCBI lineage: Eukaryota > Viridiplantae > Streptophyta > Magnoliopsida > Fabales > Fabaceae > Arachis > Arachis hypogaea. Next base: position 90,227,744 of record NC_092046.1, on the reverse strand, counting down.
AAGAACCAACCTCTTTGTTTGATCTGATCAGAGGTGTATTGCTGGAGTTCTTCTGGGATCTTCAGAGTCCTCTCCAGGTATAGGTTCCTGGAGGTTGCAAATAGCAGATACTTCAGCTCACAGTATCAGTTTGCAAACTTTACTGGATCAGTAGCAGGGAGTAGTTGGTCGGCCTTCTCCTATGGGGTAAAGTTTTTCTCCCGCCAGGAGTCATCGTGCATGATATCCAGGATGTACATGGCGGATTCTCCTCTTTTACGTTTGCCAGTAGTTGCCTTTGCTTTTCCCTTTCTCTGGGTGGCAGACATCCTGAAAAATAGAAAACTAGGATATAATAAAAATAGGAAAACAAATAGGCAAATAGTAAAAAGAAACACAAAGTGGCAAAGGAGCAATAGGATAAGGAAAATGAGTTAAGTAAATGTGCATTAAGGATTGTATAGGAGTTAAATGTCTGAAAAGAAGAATTCACAATCCAAAATGTAATAGAGGGCATGTTAATTAGGAAAAATTATCAGTATGCCATGGTTAGAAGGTTAAAGAGAAAGTGAAAAACCAAGAAGAGAGAGTATGAAAGGTTAGGTTGGTTAGAATTGAAAAAGAGTTGAAGAAGTTAAAATTAGTGAGTTAGTAAAAAGTGGGTTAATGTTAGTGGCATAATGATAAGTTTCTAAGTAACAAGCATTCACAATTAAAGGCTACAGGTAACTCATAACCAAACAAGGAAATTAGGTTGATGATGATTCAGATAGATATAGAAATAGTAAAAAAAATTGGAATCTAATCATCAAAAATGCAGATTATGAACCAGAAAATCAAAGAGAATGAGAAAGCTTGCCCTGGCATTCATGAATTGGTTTGGTTAAATCTAAGGGAAGCACAGTTGAAAATGCCAAAACCAAGACATGAATGGAAATATTTTATAGAAATTTGGCAGCATTCCGGCTAAAATTGGATTGTCCCGGAAAATAAACAGCAACAGAATAGTTCATATGAATCAAAAGTAAAGCTGCAATTAAAAAGTATGAATAAAAAAAGAGCATAGTATCATGAACTTGAAGAGCAGCATATGAACATTACTAACTTCACAGCAACAGCAGAATTGCAAATTGATAAAACAAGAAACACGAACAGTGCAATTAAACAGGCCTAAATCCACTAACCACATCCTAGGCTACCTAACAACCTAGAATCCACTACAACATGCATATCTAACTAGCCTAAATATGAACATAAATAGAAAAATATGAATTAACTATGAATGGATAGAAGGGTGGCATTCGTCGGAACCTGGTAGGCGAATTAAGGAGAGTGGGGCAGAGAGGTGGCTGGGGATGGTGGCGGTGGTGTCTGGCACGGCGGGGGAGGGTGGCGTGGCGGCGGTGGCTACTGTTTGGAGGCAGGGAGGGAAAGGTAGGGGTAATGGGGGTAGGGGGTTGAGGAAGGAAGGGAAGGGGGAGCTTGGGTGGCGGATGGGGGCGCGGCGGTGACGGCGGCGAGGTGGGGTGGTGATCGCGGAGGGGGCAGTGGCGGTGGAGGGAGGAAGGATAAGGAAGAAGAAGAAAGAAGGGGAAGGAGGAAGGGGGTGGCATGGCGACGGGGTCTGGGTGGTCGGCGTGTGGCGGCGGTCGGTGATGGTGGTTGGGTGGTGGTTGGGTGGTTGGAGAAGAAGAGAGGAAGGAGAAGGGTTTGGGGGGTCGCTGATGCCAGGGCATTTTGGCCAGTTTCACTGACCTTTTCTTTACTGTTTTTAAGGTAGTTTCATGCATTTTCTTAGGAAATAAGCTAGTTTTGGGTGGATATTCACTTACATCTTGATTCAAGCATACATTGTGCATTTTACATGATTTCATCAGGATTTTTGCATGAATTATATGATAAATTGGATGATGCCTGATCCATGATTAAGAGCAAGACTTTGATGCAATTTGTTTGATTGATTTCAGGCCAAAAGAAGAAGAGAAGAGCCACGTTAGTGGCTACGTTAGTTACACTAACGTGTGCACTAACGTGGAAGGAAGGAAAGCCACAACGTTAGTGAGAAAAGTTAGTGGCATTAACTTTGAAGAAAGGAAATGGAGCCAACGTTAGTGACACTTAACATTATCACTAACGTTGGCCAATGCTCATAAGTGGCCACGTTAGAGTCCACGTTAACTTAGTTAACGTGGCCTCTAACGTTAAGGGGGGGAAGAGAAGCCAACGTTAGTGACACTCAACATTGTCACTAACGTTGGCCTATGGTGCAAAGTACCACGTTAACTCCCACGTTAACTTGGTTAACGTGGGAACTAACGTAAAGGATGAAGAGTTGTCGACAACGTTAGTGACACTCAACATTGTCACTAACGTTGAAGCAACCACACAACCCCCAAGAGTCACGTTAACCTCCACGTTAACTTAGTTAACGTGGAAGCTAACGATGAGGAATGAAGGATGAGCCAACGTTAGTGACACTCAACATTGTCACTAACGTTGGGATGGCTAAAGATGGCTACGTTAGAGGCCACGTTAACCTAGTTAACGTGGACTCTAACATGAGACCCAGGGGCACATTGGAACGTTAGTGACAATGTTGAGTGTCACTAACGTTCTCGAAGGATTAACAAGGCAACGTTAAAAGCCACGTTAACCTAGTTAACGTGGGTTTTAACGTAAGGCAAAGGGGTGCATTGGAACGTTAGTGACAATGTTAAGTGTCACTAACGTTCTCGAACTTATATTCTCACTAAATATTAACACCCCTAACATCCTGAGCTGAAGTCTCTGCCCACTTAGCACTTTCTCTCTGCAAGTAAAGCCAAGCCCAAATGAAGAAAAGAACTGCTTCAAACTCAAGATCCAAAGGCCCAAGACTTGAAGAGTAAACTAGAAGCTGAGAAGAGTAGTATATATAGGAGTAGCTTTGAATTGTAAAGAAGCTCGGGAGGCTGGGAAAAAGAGAACTACTCTCTGTATTTTACTTTCTTTGCAAATTCTAGTTTTATGATGTATTCTCCATCTTTGTTTTCATTTTCAAGAGCTATGAACAACTAAACCCCTTTCATTGGGTTAGGGAGCTCTGTTGTAATTTGATGGATCAATACTAATTTTCATTATTCTTCTTCTATCTTTCCTCTTGATTTCACTTGAAAGCTTTCGATCTTCATCCAATTGAGTAGTTCTCTTGGAAGAGAAGCTATTTGATGACAAGTCATCTTAGCCTAGTTTCACTAGTTTTTTTCTTTTGTTTTCAATTGAATTATGCACTTTCTTGAGACATAAGCAAGCCAATTGGGTATATTTTCATGTTTCCTTTGATTCAATCAACCATGTATGAATTCATGCACTTTCATGAGGTTTTATGCTATAATTGTCACATATTATGAAAAGATGAATATCTCATGATTTTGAGCATAGCTTTGATGTGTTTGGTTGATTAATGATAGGTGAAGAAAGCTTGGATAAAGGTTGAAGCAAGAAGAAATGGCTAGGAGGAAGAGAGGACAAAAAGTTTGAGCAAAAGTTTGCCTCAAACTTTAGCTCAAACTTTTGGATTAATTGAAAACGAACCAGGGAGCAAAAAGCTTGACCAAAAGTTTGCCTCAAACTTTTACGCAAACTTTTGGGAGAAAAGCTTGAGCCAACGTTTGCCTCAAACTTTTTGGTAAACGTTGGCATCACAAATCAACACCCTGGAGAGCAAAAGTTTGCGCCAACGTTTGCCTCAAACGTTTTGGCAAACGTTGGCGCCATGAGTGTGCAAGGGGAGGCCAACGTTTGAGCAAAAGTTTGACCCCAAACTTTAGCTCAAACGTTGGTAGCAGCAAAATGGGGCGGCTGATGTGAAAAGTTTGAGTAAAAGTTTGCCTCAAACTTTTACTCAAACTTTCATGATTCCAAACCCGGTTCACTTTGGTTCTTCTCCAAACTCCAAGAGCAAATAACTAAGGCCTCTATCAACCCAATTCCATCAAGAGCAAAGGCCCAATTGAAGGCTTGAAGACCATTTGAAGAAAGTGTATAAATAGCATAGGATTTAAGTTTTTAGAGAGCTTTCTTTTTGGTTTTGATTAGTACACTTAGTAGAGAGCTCACTTTACATTTCTTGGCATTGTTGTTTTAATTCAAGAGAATTTGGGAGAAGAATTGATCTCTCTTCTTCCTTGTTCTTGCCCAACACTCTTTACTTTCCTTGTCTTAGATCTTGGGTTGGAGAATTGAAGGAAATCTGTTTCAATCTTATCCTGAGATCTCTCTGTTTCATTTTACTGCATAATTGAATTTCCATTTTGGTTAATTGCTTCTGTTTCTACTCTTTCTGCACTTTACATTTCTTTAATTTCTTTGCAATTGCTCTTGTTGGATCTAGGAAGGCATTGAGATCTAGATTTGGTTATCTAGTCTCTTGAGTCCTGAGATCTGAATTCTCTTTTTACTTTCTCTGTTTAACGCTTTTCATGCTCATTTATAATTCTGTTTTTAGATCTGATTCAATCCAAGTCATCTTCTTTTTCTCTGTTTGTTGCAATTTTACTTTTCCTTGTTTAATTTCTGCAAATCCAATCCCCAATTCCCTTTACAATTCAAGCCATTTACATCTCTTGCACTTTAAGATTCTGCAATTTACATTTTTTGCGTTCTAAGTTTCTGCCATTTAATTTCTTGTTCTTTAAGATTCAGCACTTTAAATTTCAGTTCTCTTTAATTTCATGCAATTTACCCATTCCCTTTACTTTCTATGCAATTTGAATTCTGCAAATCACAAATCTCTCAACCAAATCTTGATTCGCTTGACTAAATCAACCACTAAACTAAAATTGCTCAATCCTTCAATCCCTGTGGGATCGACCTCACTCCCGTGAGTTATTATTACTTGATGCGACCCGGTGCACTTGCCGGTGAGTTTTGTGTCAGATCGTTTTCCGCACATCAAGTTTTTGGTGCCGTTGCTGAGGATTGATTGGATTGACAATGATTAAGTGAGGTGGAGATCTAGATCAAGCACTTTTTTCTTTTCTGTTCTTTAATTTTCAATTAACCCACTAACTGTTTGAATTTTTGCTTAAGCTAACTAAAACTTCATTCTAGCAGTAGATTGAAGTGTCACTGGTTTGTGTGTTTCTTATGTTCTGCTTGTATGTCAAGTACAAGAAGAACCACACCCACCTTTCATGAACAAGACGAAAGAACTCTCAGGAGGTTAATAAGAGCTGAAAGAGGGAAAAATATTATTGGAGAAGAGGAATCAGAAGAAGAATTCCAAGATATGGAGGAACATTCAACCAATCCACCTGGTGGAGCAGACAACAACAATAACAATCCACCCTAGAGGAGAGTTTTGGCCTCCTATACTTTTGCAAATCCTAGACATTGTGGAAGCAGCATCTTAACTCCAAATGTCAATGCAAACAACTTTGAACTAAAGCCACAACTCATCACTTTAGTCCAGAACAATTGCTCTTTTGGAGGAGGACCACTTGAAGACCCCAACCAACACTTATCCACTTTCTTGAGGATTTGTAACACTGTCAAAACCAATGGTGTGCCTCCTGACAGCTACAAGCTATTGCTATTCCCATTTTCTCTCAGAGACAAGGCCACTCAATGGTTGGAATCTTTTCCAAGAGACAGCATCAACAATTGGGATGATTTGGTAACCAAGTTCCTTGCCAAATTTTACCCACCTCAAAGGATCATAAGGTTGAAGACTGAGGTACAAACATTTACACAAATGGAGGCTGAACCCATCCATGAGGCATGGGAGAGATACAAGGCTCTAATCAGGAAATGTCCTCCTGAAATGTTCACTGAGTGGGATAAGCTGCAGAATTTCTATGAGGGCTTAACATTGAAATCCCAGGAAGCTTTGGATCATTCAGCTGGAGGTTCTTTGCAACTCATGAAAACTGCAGAGGAAGCTCAAAATCTCATTGATATGGTGGCTAACAACCAATATTTCTTTGCTCATCAAAGAAACCGCCAACCATCACAAAGGAGAGGAGTAATGGAGCTAGAAGGAGTGGACTCAATCTTAGCTCAAAACAAGATGATGCAGCAGCAAATTCAACAATAATTTGAGCAAATGGCCAAGAGGATTGATAGCCTCCAAGTTGCAGCAGTTAGCACAAGCCAACCATCATCCACATGGGGGCAAAATGAAGAAACTCAAGAAGAACAACAACAAGAGCAAGTACAGTATATGCACAACCAAGGACCAAATGACGTGTATGGTGATACATACAATCCATCCTGGAAGAACCACCCAAACCTCAGATGGGGAGATAATCACACCCAAAACCAACAACCATGGCAGAGGAACTCAAACCAAAACACTCCAAGAAACAACCAAAGCCATAACCAGCAGCAAACTAACCAAAACCTTTACAGAAAACCTCAAAACAACTACCCCAACCCCAACCAGTACCAATCCAATAACCAACCCACTAACCAAATTTCCTACCATCCACCACCCACATCTCACAACCCACCACAAGCATCACCTGAAGCTCAAAGACTCACTAACTTGGAGACCTTGATAGACAAAATGTTGAAACACCAGGAAATGACAACCAAGAATCATGAAGCCTCCCTGAAGATCCTAGAGAGGCAGATGGGGCAAATCTCCAAGCAGATTTCTATTGAGAGACCTCCAAGCTCACTGCCGAGTGACACAATCCCAAATCCTAAGGAAGAATGCAAGGCAATACAATTAAGGAGTGGGAGAACATTGATGAGAAATAATGACACTACAAAGAAGCAAGCAGGGAGCAGCAAAAGGCCAATAGAAGATGAGGAGCAAACAAAGGTAGATGAAGCCAAGGATCAAGTTGTGATGCCAAACAAGAGCATTGAGAAACTCAAAGAGAAGGACAACCAACCACACGGTTCAAAAGAAGTAATTCAGGGACAGCAGCAAATAGGAAAGAGCATCACACCTCCACTGCCATATCCCCAGAGGTTCAACAAAGAAACTAAGGACCAACATTTTCATAAGTTCCTTGAGACTTTCAAAAAGCTGGAAATCAATATTCCCTTTGCTGAAGCACTTGAGCAAATGCCTATGTATGCCAAGTTTTTGAAGGAGCTTATCAATAAGAAAAGAAGTTGGGATGAGAAAGAAACCATACTGCTTACTGAGGAATGTAGGGCTTTGATTCAAAAAGGGCTTCCCCCTAAGCTTGAGGATCCAGGGAGCTTCTTGCTGCCTTGCACCATTGGGGAATTAACCATCACTAAACCAATGTGCGATCTAGGAGCAAGTATTAACTTAATACCATCCTCCTTGGTGAAAAAACTGCGTATAGAGGAAGTTAAACCGGTACAGATGTCTCTAGAGCTGGTAGATAAGTCAACAGTATACCCCAGGGGTGTGATTGAAAACCTTCTGGTCAAGGTGGACAATTTCATATACCCTGCAGATTTTGTGGTTCTAGATTCAGATGAGGATGATAGTGACTCTATTATACTGGGAAGGGCATTCTTGGCCACTGCTAGAGCTATCATAGACATAGAGCAAGGAGAACTAACTCTCATAATGCATGATAAGAGTGTCACTCTGAAGGTATTACCAGAAGCCCAGTTTAGTGATGAGAGGAGGGACTATATGGAAATTGACAAGGTGATTCACAACAACATCCCAAGGCAGAAGATTGTGCAGAAGGATGAAAACGTCCAAGAGGACATTGGAGCATTAGCCACTGAAGAGGGAAATCCTCAAGGTAAGCCTACGGCCAGAAAAGAAAGATCAACAAAAAAAGGGACGAAACGCAGAAACAAAATAAAAAGGGGATGGAAGAACAGGAAGATTCCAACAGAGGGGTTTTCCAAAGGTGGCAAAGTGCAATTGATATATCAACAACTGGGAGCAAGCCAACAGACTGATGACTATTACACTATCAGCGACATACTCTCGTTGGAACATGCTGAAATTGAACACCAGAGAACAAAGAGGAGGATCACAGTCAGGGGAAACAAGTTGAGGCACTACAATCCTCAACCACCATAAAAGAAAGCTCCAATGTCAAGCTAGTGACAATAAAAGAGCGCTCCATGGGAGGCAACCCATGATTTAAGATTTATGTCATTTTAAATTCAATAAGCTATGATCATCTGAGCATGAATTTTTTTTTATGGACGTACTTAATGAATGCATGCAATTTTTTTACATATGCTAAGACTTCTAAAGTTTGGTGTGCCTTCAAGCACACCAAACCAGTGTTACAAACATTTTCATACTATATGCCTAGCATATGACCAAACACTAAGTTTGGTGTTTCTCTTCTCATGAAAATTAAAAATCATGCATCAATGATCATACATTATCTCTTACTGAGACTTTTCAATTAAAAAAAAAGAAATCATATTCTGTGATGAAGGCATCAATTGTGATTTACTACTAGCATCTCACATTTACCCCTTGAGCAAGAGACAAGTTTGGTGTTTATCAAACCTTGATGCACTGATTTAGGGACACAATTGATCCTTCATGAAAAAAAAAAGAGAGAGAAAAAGGAAAATTATGATGAAAACATTTCTTATAAACATTTAACCAAGAATGACATTGGGATTTCAATTTCACTAGTTGGAGGAAGAAACACATATTTTTAATTATATGACCAAACATTAAGTTTGGTGTCCTCCAAGAGATGTCACGGTTCAAATGGATATAAGGAATGATTATTCATATAGTGTTAATGAAAGAAGCACTCTTGCCACAGTTTGAAAAAAACTAATGCTTGTTGTCTTGTTGTGATGACTAGGTGGTCAAAGAACACTCAATGAAAAAGACAAGACAAAGGAAAGCATAGCATGAGGACAAAATCTCATCACATGCCTCAAAAGGAGAATCTGCTACTCCTTGAGATGATCACGGCAAAGAGAATTGAAGAAGCAAGCTTTGTCTTCATTCATCCTTACATGCACACCTTTGATTCACATAGTATCTAATTGCATCCTAGCCCTTCATTGTTCATTTAAATAACACATCACCTTCAAGCCATGCATATGACCGAATCCTTGCACTCAAACCATTTAAACTCCATTCCCTTCATCACTTTTCATCATAATAAGCTCAGCCTCAAACTTCTTCTTGCTCCAAACACACATCAAAATCTCCAACATTCTTCACACCCCCTTTAACCCCAGAGAGATCAAACGACCAAGTGATCATGGCCTCTTCCTCAAGAACCAAACGAAGAAAAGGGAAAGATCCCATGGTGGAGGAGAGCACCCCTGAATATGACCGATGGAGATTCAAATCTCGGTACCATCAGATGCAAATTGAATGGATGAATGAGAAGAAGATATATCCAGAAGTTCCACTCTTGCTGCCGGATGATGGATGCCAAGAAATGAAGGACAAAATTTGAAAGAGGAGGTGGGAGGAACTCATATCACCAATCACCCGGATCAATGCTAATATCATAAGAGAGTTCTATGCCAATGTCTCAAGGCTTGACATGAGTGAGGCCCCAACATACAAGAGCTATGTGCGGGGAGTGGAAGTAGACTTTAGCTCGGATGCAATCAAGAATGTCTTGGGACTAAAAGCAGTCCGCTTTAGTGAACCGGGATACCACCAAAGGGTAAATGGTGATCCGGATTATGATGGGATTGCTAGAGATATTTGTATGGAGAACTCAGAGTGGGAAGGAGATGACAAGAACAAATACAAGTATCTGAAGAGAGGTAACCTTACCCCGGAAGCAAAGGGATGGTATGAGTTGTTGAAAAGATCAATTCTGGGCACAGTAAACACCTCAGAAGTTAACAGGAAGAGAGCTGTTATGTTGCATTGCATCATTATAGGAGGAGAGGTAAAAGTTCATGAAATCCTGGCAAAAGACATTCACAAGCTTGCTGAGAAGAACTCGGCCGGGTCTTGGTTATACTATCCAAGTACCATTTGGAGGTTGTGTGCAAAGGCTAAAGTGCCAATGGAAGAGGAGAATCCAACGTGGTTGAGCCAAGGCAAGCCTATAACCATTGAAAGAATGATGATGGCTCCTGAAGCACATCAAGGCCGAAGACCACATGGAAGAAGGCAAAGAGAAGAACCAATGGAGGATTCCAAGTTTGGTGTTCCACCAAAACCTCATTCAAAAGCACATTTTAACTTCCTGCACATTGCTAGTTCCAAGCAATCAAACAGATTATTCAACCACTTAACTGCTTTTTAGTCTTAAACTTCATAACCTTTAGCAAGGACACAAGATTTTGCCTAGAGTTAACCTGCTGTATCCAGAAAAGTGGCAAGAAATTAAGTTTGGTGTTCCCACACCAAATTAAATCCATAAGCCACAATCAATTCATGCATACTAACTGGTCATCTAAGGGCTTGAGAAGCAAGCAACTTTTAAGAATTGTGCAGGGAATTCACCACCATTTGAAGACACTATGCATCATAACTCAAAAGGGCACAACAGAAGGAAGGACAAAGGAACTGCAAACCAATAGGTTGTATTTACACTTAACTCTTGCTGTTGAAAAATGTTTTGACTTGTGTTTTGTTAAAGTGTTCATCTAATACAAGTAGAATCACTCTTAGAATAAGTAAGCTAGTCTATGTGTGTGCTTGAGTGTTTACTTTCACTGAACAAAAAGCATGTTTTGTCTCCTGCATCTTTAATTCAATAAAAGAAATGTTTGAATGTGAAGTGAGATAGTTCTCTGTTAGATAGAAGTACAATAAAAGTAAGTGGTGGTGTGTGTGTGTGATTGTATAATAGCTCACTTTTAGTGAATAAAAGAACTAGGATGTCTCCTTCTAAGTATAAAGTGGCCTACTGTCTATGAATCTCAATCAAATAAAAGTCCTTGGTTAGAAAGAAAAACAAAAAGAAAGAAAAAAAGGGAGAAAAAGAAATAGCCAAAGAGTGGCAGAACAAAAGAAAAACAAAAAGAAACAAAGCTGGACACCAATAGCTTGAACCTTAGAATATATGCCTGTGGTGTCTTTGTATTAGGATCTGCTTGGACTACTAAGCTCTTTGGAGTGCATCATCACTCGGTGACTTGGGTTAACTAACCCGGGATCATCAGCTGAAAGTCCACTATCAAGAGCAACCTAACTACAAGGCATTTAGTAGCCCAAAGAGGTGCTGGGTATCAATGTTTTAAGAAGGAATGTGAGCCAAGTGTCTATAGTGAATAATGTGTCAAGTATAAAGAAAAGGAAATGAACTTGCTACACATGACACTCAAATAAAGCTTATGAACAAAATAATAGCCAAGGATAAAGAAATAATGAGAGGTCATAGCAGTATGTTACTTGAAGCTTGAAGGAGACTATCTAGGCTTAAGAGTCAATAAGAAGTGAATGTTTACATATCCACATAAAACCCCATGAACTACCAATAATACTCTGCTAGCATGAACATCCTCTTCCATTTCATTCTTTCTTCTCAATAAATCTTTTCTTGCTTGGGGACAAGCAAGCTTTAAGTTTGGTGTTGTGATGACAAGTCATCTTAGCCTAGTTTCACTAGTTTTTTTCTTTTATTTTCAATTGAATTATGCACTTTCTTGAGCCATAAGCAAGCCAATTGGGTAGATTTTCATGTTTCCTTTGATTCAATCAACCATGTATGAATTCATGCACTTTCATGAGGTTTTATGCTATAATTGTCACATATTATGAAAAGATGAATATCTCATGATTTTGAGCATAGCTTTGATGTGTTTGGTTGATTAATGATAGGTGAAGAAAGATTGGATAAAGGTTGAAGCAAGAAGGAATGGCTAGGAGGAAGAGAGGACAAAAAGTTTGAGCAAAAGTTTGCCTCAAACTTTAGCTCAAACTTTTGGATTAATTGAAAACGAACCAGGGAGCAAAAAGCTTGACCAAAAGTTTGCCTCAAACTTTTACGCAAACTTTTGGGAGAAAAGCTTGAGCCAACGTTTGCCTCAAACTTTTTGGCAAACGTTGGCATCACAAATCAACACCCTGGAGAGCAAAAGTTTGCGCCAACGTTTGCCTCAAACTTTTTGGCAAATGTTGGCGCCATGAACAACATACCCTGGAGAGCAAAAGTTTGCGCCAACGTTTGCCTCAAACTTTTTGGCAAACGTTGGGGCCATGAGTGTGCAAGGGGAGGCCAACGTTTGAGCAAAAGTTTGACCCCAAACTTTAACTCAAACGTTGGTAGCAGCAAAATGGGGTGGCTGATGTGAAAAGTTTGAGTAAAAGTTTGCCTCAAACTTTTACTCAAACTTTTACTCAAGCTTTCATGATTCTAAACCCGGTTCACTTCGGTTCTTCTCCAAACTCCAAGAGCAATTAACCAAGGCCTCTATCAACCCAATTCCATCAAGAGCAAAGGCCCAATTGAAGGCTTGAAGACCATTTGAAGAAAGTGTATAAATAGCATAGGATTTAAGTTTTTAGAGAGCTTTCTTTTTGGTTTTGATTAGTACACTTAGTAGAGAGCTCACTTTACATTTCTTGGCATTGTTGTTTTAATTCAAGAGAATTTGGGAGGAGAATTGATCTCTCTTCTTCCTTGTTCTTGCCCAGCACTCTTTACTTTCCTTGTCTTAGATCTTGGGTTGGAGAATTGAAGGAAATCTGTTTCAATCTCATCCTGAGATCTCTCTGTTTCATTTTATTGCATAATTGAATTTCCATTTTGGTTAATTGCTTCTGTTTCTACTCTTTCTGCACTTTACATTTCTTTAATTTCTTTGCAATTGCTCTTGTTGGATCTAGGAAGGCATTGAGACCTAGATTTGGTTATCTAGTCTCTTGAGTCCTGAGATCTGAATTCTCTTTTTACTTTCTCTGTTTAACGCTTTTCATGCTCATTTATAATTCTGTTTTTAGATCCGATTCAATCCAAGTCATCTTCTATTTCTCTGTTTGTTGCAATTTTACTTTTCCTTGTTTAATTTCTGCAAATCCAATTCCCAATTCCCTTTACAATTCAAGCCATTTACATTTCTTGCACATTAAGATTCTGCAATTTACATTTCTTGCGTTCTAAGTTTCTTCCATTTAATTTCTTGTTCTTTAAGATTCAGCACTTTAAATTTCAGTTCTCTTTAATTTCATGCAATTTACCCATTCCCTTTACTTTCTATGCAATTTGAATTCTGCAAATCACAAATCTCTCAACCAAATCTTGATTCGCTTGACTAAATCAACCACTAAACTAAAATTGCTCAATCCTTCAATCCCTGTGGGGTCGACCTCACTCCCGTGAGTTATTATTACTTGATGCGACCCGGTGCACTTGCCGGTGAGTTTTGTGTCGGATCGTTTTCCGCACATCACTATTTAAACCTGGATCTCTTTTGAACCTTGAAAGAGGAATGAAGAGATCAAGCTAGAAATGCTTTCTCATGTTGGACCAAATTGGGTTTGGATGGGTATGTAACTATAACCCTCTCAATACTTGATTTGGGAAATGCATGTGGTATAATCAGTGACCATACTTCATCTCTTCTCATGAGCAATTGACCAAGGAATTGGCTATTGATCAAGATTTGAGAGATTGAATTGCAAGAAATTGTAATTCAATCACTTAAGATTGCCAAGGAGATCAATGAGTGCATTGATTGAGGAAGAGATGAAAATGAACTTGATCCGGAGAATTGCAACATCTCCTAAGCCCAACGAACTCCCCATCTCTGATCTTACCCATTCTCTTTAATTTCTGCCATTTACTTTTATGAGCAAATCCCCCCATTCCCATTTACAATTCTGCAATTTATTTTCAGTCATTTACTTTCAGTCCTTTAATTCTAGCATTTACTTTTCTGTTATTTACATTCCGGCCATTTTATTTTCTGCAACTCTCAACCCAAATCCTGGATTCGCTCAACTAGAACATTCTTCTAATTAAAGTTGCTTGATCAATCAATCCCTGTGGGATTCGACCTCACTCTATTGTGAGTTTTTACTTGACGACAACTTCGGTACACTTGCCAAAGGGAGATTTGTTGAGAGACAAGTTTTCCGTGCATCAAGTTTATGGCGCCGTTGCCAGGGATTAATTGTGATTAACAAACTACTGGTTGATTGATTTACTAGATTAGACACTTTTCTTTTGTCTTTGTTTTCTTTTGTTTCTTTATTTTCTTTTGCTCACTAACTGTTTGTGATATTGCCTCACTGTAAATTTCCTGTGACAATGGAGATTCCAATTTCTTTTGGTGATTATTGTTTGAAACAGAGCTTTCTGCAGGAAAGAAAGGAGCATCCATCATGTTTTAGTCAATCATATTTCATAGGAAACTTTCCACCACCACATAATGATTCACTTTACTATGCTCATGGTGGGTGGGAGTATCAAGAACATAAAATGGGGTACTTTCCAGAGCCACAAAATGGTCCATATTTTGGTGAAATTGATCACTACTCAAGTTGTTGCTGGAAAGATCATAATCAAAGAGATTTCACTCATTCATACCCCATTCATCAAGAGCCATCACCTCTCAATTATACAACCTTACCTCCAAGTTTTACATGCCTAAATTCTTTATCATTTGAGTATGCCTCAGCACAAAAGTCTATCCCAAATCCATACAATTCGTTTCACCATTCACAAAACTCAATCCACTACCCACAAGAGTCATACCATTTTCAGAACACACAACCACAAAACAACCAATTCCATTCACAAGCCAATCCCGAACAACCATTACAACCTACCCAACCTCTTTTAGATAAACTTGCTAGGATGAAACTCATCATTGAAGAATGCAGAAAAAGTAGAATAGAGGAGAGACTCACTAAGATAGAACTCCTCCTTGAAGAAAGAATAAAAACAATCGAAGAGGAGAAAATAGCAGAAAGAGACCATAAAGAAAAATTGAGACAGAATGCACAACTCTATTCTGAAGAACAATTCATTGAAGAGATGAGATCACAAAGAGAGACCACTTCACTCTCTCCAGAAACAGAGGAGTTCATTCAAAGGTCAAGAAAAAAGGAGGAAGTCAATCAAGGGAGTCCACACTCCAAGGAAACAGAGAGTTGCATAGAGGGTGAGTTCATTGAACCACCAATTCAAGAAGCTCTTGATGAAGAGGATGCTCCGACCATCATACAATACCCAAGTTCTGAAATCAAGGTGGTAAAGGCAATCAACATGAACACTAACAAAAGGATGGTGACCAAGAAAAGAAGGACAATATTCATGAAGAAGAAAAGGTCAACCAAAAGCCATCCCACCCCCACCCCAACAAGCAAGTTTACTCAAGCTAACAACAGAAGAAGGCTTGCTGGGGAGAGGCACTCAAAACAAGGGGCATTAACTGGCTCCTCTTTCCTCTTGAGGTCATTTCTCTTAACAAACTGGAAGAAGAGGAAGAAAGTCATGAACAACATGTCAAGCTAATGACATTAAAAGAGCGCTTGTTGGGAGGCAACCCAACCGTAGGTAATATTTTCTTGCTTTGCTTAGTTTAATTTCAATAATTTGGCATATGATTGCACTCTAAGTTTGGTGTTGCCATACAACAATTTGATTTTCAATCTTCACTGGGTACTTGCAACATTCTAAATTGACAGTGGCACACTAAGTTTGGTGTTGCCACTTAACTTTCATGCAAAGTACCATGCCAACACCACTCATTAATGCAATCACATTGTCTCTATTTTACTTCTTGTACTTTTGTTGTGATCCATAATCTTGCTTGCTAAAACACATGCATACTCACACTTTATTTTAAGACATTCATGATCCATCATAAACCCTGTCACCACTATTTTAATTGTTGCTTGAGTATAAGCAATCATTCTATGTCTGGTGTGGGAAGGGGAAGAATAGGTGGAAAAGAGCAACAACAAGGAAGACAAAATACAAGGTGGTAAAGTTCCTTTCTCCTCTTACTGATTTCCAGCATTTTAATTTGCATGATTGTCTTCTATGTTCTTTGTATGTATGTGTGCTTTCTCCTTGTGAATAAGCATGTCAATTCTTTTTATTGATTAAGGCTGTGTTTTCTAGTCTGAATGTCATTACTGCATCCTTACTTTGCTTACTAGTATGCTTGTCCCTGTTGAATCAAATGAAAAGAGAATGAGTGTTTTATAAAAGACCAGAGTAGAGTTCATACTATGGAGTAAGTTCATGAGTCTATGGTGTGGTCATAAGTTAGCTAAGTTGGTTCAACCATAAGTTTGGAGGACAACTATCTGTCATGAATACTATGCTTGAGACACACCCCATGAGACTAGCTAAATAAGAAGATCCTAATAAGAAAAAGGGAAAGAACAATCAAAGTTAAGGAATAAAAGAAAAAGAACAAGCAATAAGGCTAGGCACCAATGGTTTTTAATCTTGAAGCATATGTCTGTGGTGCTCCTGTGTGAGGGATCTACTTGGATGAATAAGCTCTAGGGGTGCCTTATCACTTGGTAACTTGGGTTAACTAACTCGGGATTATCAGCTGAAAGTCCACTATCAAGAGTAACCCTCAATACAGAGCATTTAGCAACCCAAAGAGGTGCTGGACACCAAGGTCTCAAGAAAAGAAAATAAATAAACTATGTGCCTGTGGTGTGTATGTATGGGGGAGAGACTTGAGGGAGTAAGTCCTTAGGGGTGCTTCAACACCTAGCACCTTGAACTAACTGGTTCGGGAGTGTTAGCTGAAAGCTTATTTTAAAGAGTTGCCCCCTTACAGAGCACTTAGCTTAAGAACAAAAATAAGCCCTGAAATGACAACAAAAGGATCAATGAATAAAAGTCTCATGGGATGCAATCACAATGAGTATTCTAGGACATGATAAAGGTCTGAAAGCCAGGAATGAACCTAAGTTGCTATGCATGAAACCACCATAAAACCAGGGACATGACTTCCACAAGAATGACTCATTTCCCTTGGCATTCCATTCATCATTCTCTTGTTCTAGTACTTGCTTAGGGACAAGCAAGCTTTAAGTTTGGTGTTATGATGCCAGGGCATTTTGGCCAGTTTCACTGACCTTTTCTTTACTATTTTTAAGGTAGTTTCATGCATTTTCTTAGGAAATAAGCTAGTTTTGGGTGGATATTCACTTACATCTTGATTCAAGCATACATCGTGTATTTTACATGATTTCATCAAGATTTTTGCATGAATTATAAGATAAATTGGATGATTCCTGCTCCATGATTAAGAGCAAGACTTTGATGCACTTTGTTTGATTGATTTCAGGCCAAAAGAAGAAGAGAAGAGCCACGTTAGTGGCTATGTTAGTTACACTAACGTGGGCACTAACGTGGAAGGAAGGAAAGCCACAACGTTAGTGAGAAAAGTTAGTGGCATTAACTTTGAAGAAAGGAAATGGAGCCAACGTTAGTGACACTTAACATTATCACTAACGTTGGCCAATGCTCATAAGTGGCCACGTTAGACTCCACGTTAACTTAGTTAACGTGGCCTCTAACGTTAAGGGGGGGAAGAGAAGCCAACGTTAGTGACACTCAACATTGTCACTAACGTTGGCCTATGGTGCAAAGTACCACGTTAACTCCCACGTTAACTTGGTTAACGTGGGAACTAACGTAAAGGATGAAGAGTTGTCGACAACGTTAGTGACACTCAACATTGTCACTAACGTTGAAGCAACCACACAACCCCCAAGAGTCACGTTAACCTCCACGTTAACTTAGTTAACGTGGAAGCTAACGATGAGGAATGAAGGATGAGCCAACGTTAGTGACACTCAACATTGTCACTAACGTTGGGATGGCTAAAGATGGCTACGTTAGAGGCAACGTTAACCTAGTTAACGTGGACTCTAACGTGAGACCCAGGGGCACATTGGAACGTTAGTGACAATGTTGAGTGTCACTAACGTTCTCGAAGGATTAACAAGGCAACATTAAAAGCCACGTTAACCTAGTTAACGTGGGTTTTAACGTAAGGCAAAGGGGTGCATTGGAACGTTAGTGACAATGTTAAGTGTCACTAACGTTCTCGAACTTATATTCTCACTAAATATTAACACCCCTAACGTCCTGAGCTGAAGTCTCTGCCCACTTAGCACTTTCTCTCTGCAAGTAAAGCCAAGCCCAAATGATGAAAAGAACTGCTTCAAACTCAAGATCCAAAGGCCCAAGACTTGAAGAGTAAACTAGAAGCTGAGAAGAGTAGTATATATTGGAGTAGCTTTGAATTGTAAAGAAGCTCGGGAGGCTGGGAAAAAGAGAACTACTCTCTGTATTTTACTTTCTTTGCAAATTCTAGTTTTATGATATATTCTCCATCTTTGTTTTCATTTTCAAGAGCTATGAACAACTAAACCCCTTTCATTGGGTTAGGGAGCTCTGTTGTAATTTGATGGATCAATACTAATTTTCATTATTCTTCTTCTATCTTTCCTCTTGATTTCACTTGAAAGCTTTCGATCTTCATCCAATTGAGTAGTTATCTTGGAAGAGAAGCTATTCAAACTTGGATCTCTTTTGAACCTTGAAAGAGGAATGAAGAGATCAAGCTAGAAATGCTTTCTCATGCTGGACCAAATTGGGTTTGGATGGGTATGTGACTATAACCCTCTCAATACTTGATTTCGGAAATGCATGTGGTATAATCAGTGACCATACTTCATCTCTTCTCATGAGCAATTGACGAAGGAATTGGCTATTGATCAAGATTTGAGAGATTGAATTGCAAGAAATTGTAATTCAATCACTTAAGATTGCCAAGGAGATCAATGAGTGCATTGATTGAGGAAGAGATGAAAATCAACTTGATCCAGAGAATTGCAACATCTCCTAAGCCCAATGAACTCCCCATCTCTGATCTTACCCATTCTCTTTAATTTCTGCCATTTACTTTTATGAGCAAATCCCCCCATTCCCATTTACAATTCTGCAATTTATTTTCAGTCATTTACTTCCAGTCCTTTAATTCTAGCATTTACTTTTCTGTTATTTACATTCCCGCCATTTTATTTTCTGCAATTCTCAACCCAAATCTTGGATTCACTCAACTAGAACATTCTTCTAATTAAAGTTGCTTGATCAATCAATTCCTGTGGGATTCGACCTCACTCTATTGTGAGTTTTTACTTGACGACAACTTCGGTACACTTGTCGAAGGGAGATTTGTTGAGAGACAAGTTTTCCGTGCATCAGTCGCGAATGGTAGGGTTCGCGTGACTGGGGGTTATAAATTTGAATCCACGTGATCGCGTGGGGCACGCGGTCGCGTGGTTGGGCTGAAATGGTGGTTGACGCGATTGCATGGGGCACGCGATCACATGGAATGGAGTAGGGAGCGAATGATGCGATCGCCTGGGGCATGCGATCGCGTCACTGGAAATTGTGCTAAACGCACGTTTCCAGCGCAACTCTCTGTCTCCTTTTGGGGTGTTGGGCAATCCATGCGACGCGATCGTGTCGCTCACGCTGTCGCGTGGGATTGATGTTTGTGCAAGTGACGCGATCGCGTTAGGGACGCCATCGCGTGGGCATTTTGTGCAAAACACACAATGGCCGCACGATTCCAGCCTAACTTTCTGGACGTTGGATCTTTACGCCGATCTCCAGATCACGCGGCCGCGTGAATGAGGCGGTCGCGTGGTAAGTATTTTCACAACTTGACGCGATCGCATAAATGATGCGGTCGCGTCTCACAATTTTTTTTTTTTTTGCAAAATGCAGAATGCAATGCTAATATGATGTTATGCATGATTCCAGGTTCAATGAAGTAAAATAAAATAAAACTCAAAAATAAACAAAACGGAATAAAATTAAAATTGAAAAAAAAAGAACGATCATACGATGGTGGGTTGTCTCCCACCTAGCACTTTTAGTTAAAGTCCTTAAGTTGGACATTGGATGAGCTTCCTGTTATGGTGGCTTGTGCTTAAATTCATCCAGAAATCTCCACCAACGCTTGGAATGCCAATAGCCTCAGAGGTCCCAAACTAGGCATGTGAAGCTTCTGAGCAGCTTCAAACAGATTGTCAGGCTCTTGGGGTGACGAGTGTCAGAATAGATTCCAGGATCCCAAGCTTTGCTTTTAAATCCGCCTTCTTCTTGATCTATATTTTTCCATCCGGGTGGTTTAGAAATTAGATTCTCACCAGAATAACCAAACGTTTTCTAAGATCCATCCGATTGCTCATGATGCCAATCGTTGCACTTCGACTTGAAGCGTGGAACCTTATTAAACTTTGTGCACCAGCTCTGAGTACGAGCCATTTTCCACTTACTTTTAAAGCCGCAGAGAGCTCTAAGCTGGCCATCTGTTTCAAGCAAACCATATTCAAGTGGAAAAATACAGTTAAAGGTTAAGGATTGTACCCACTTGAAACTTGTATTGGGTGGTAATGGCCTTGGGATAGGTGGTTCCAGTGGTTCTGTGAGTTCTACTCCCTTGTGCTCTTCTGTGAATTTCTCCACTTCTTTGCAAGATTCTTCAAATGTATCAATGTCCTGATCAAAGCCATCTATGTCTTCCTCATCACTTAAGTCATAGATTGGAGGTTGAGAGAAATCTACCTCCGTATCATCTTCGTATTCACTTGGGGAAGATTCTTCGATCTCAAAGAATTCACTCGCGGATGCAAGTTCATTACTAGAAGAATGGGACTTGTGACTATCATCATCAAGAGAATTTGCTTCTTGGGTCATTTCATCTAATTCTTCATAAGAGACTTGCTTTGGGTGTTGTACACTATCCTCTTTAGCATCAATTGTAACGGCCTTGACAGAATTCTCCACAACTCTGGGTTCCCATGGAAGTTCAGCGTCTCCTAAGTCTTCAATCAACTCTTCTTCTTGTATAATGACGGCTTCCTCTGCTTGTAGTACAAAGTCATGCTCCGTCTTGTCCACTGGAGTTTCTAATATCTCCTTTATGCTACGCTTTTCATTAGATTGCCCACATGGGGCTCTCGGAGGCCTTTGAATGTTCGAACGTCTAGAAGATAATTGACTTATTGCTTGCTCCAGTTGATGAAGGGTTGTTTGAAGTTGATCTACTGTTCCCTTGAGGCAAACTTCTGATTCTCAGGGTGATGGATTTGGACGTGGTACATTGGGAAGTGGTGGTGTTTGGGAGTAATTGGATTGGAATCGGGGTAAATGAGGATTATATGGTGGCGAATAGTGAAAAGGACCTTGTGAGTGTGGTGGTTCAAGGTTGTGTTGAGAGGATGGCCTATAAGCATAGGGTGGGGCTTGTTGGTAACTACGAGGTTGTCCACCATGTCCATTGCCTTGGTATGCATTGTAGAATGGTCTTTGTCCATGATATCTTGGAGGGTGTTGCTGCCAAAAGGTTTGATCAGATCCTCTTGGCTCCATCCATCTTTGATTGTTCTGACCTTGATGCATGTTCCTATTATAACTTTCATTCCTTTCAACAGTATTAGAACCAAACTGAAAGCGAGAGGAGTGAGAATTCCTAGTAGCTAATGAAGATAAAAGAAGAAAATAAAAACAAATAAACACGTAAAAGAAAAATATTTACAATAACCAATAATAAGGCACACGATTTGGTTGTCACAAGTAACAAACCCCTAAATAAATTGATAACCGAAGTATTCAAACCTCGGGTTGTCTTCTCAAGGAACTGCAGGGAAGTATGTTCTTATTATTAGTTATGAAGATTGTAAATTGGGGTTTTGAGAATGAGGAGCGAATGATTTAATTAGCAATTAAAGTAAATGAAGAACAAGTAATTTAAATGGCAAGTAAAATAAATAGATGACTGTAAATAAAATTTTCGCAAGGTATGAGAAATTAGAGGTCCTATCCTAGCTATCCTTATCAATGATGATGAAAATTGAATCTTAATTCCGCTTTGTTAACCTTTACTAAGGCAAAGGAAGGTCAAGCGAATAATTGATTTGATCTTCGGATCCTATTTATTTCCTAAGAAAAGATTGGTATTATTGAAGTTCAATTTAATTAACAAAGATAACAATTATCAATCATGTTTGAGTTTGATAACTCCTGAGTTACTGATTTCTTAACTAAGACCAAAAGGAGAAAATTAAATCTACTGGAATAAAAATGTCTTCAGATTGGGAATAATAGCAACATAAATACAATAAAGCAATATTAAACCGAAATACCTCAAATAACATGAATTCAAAAGAGTAATCTGTAACATGGAAGAATTCATAAATTAAATTGCAAAAGTAAATAAAAGGGAATATTGAACCTGATAAAGAGATAATCCTGAAAGTGAATAAAATCCTAATTCTAAATCCTAATCCTAAAGAGAGAGGAGAGAATCTCCATCTCAAACTAAATCTAAATCATGGAAAGTGAAAATTGGCCAGCTCTCCCTGAATGGATGCATTCCCCCACTTCATAACCTCTGGTCTATGCCTTCTGGACTTGGATTTGGGCCAAAAAGGGCTTCAGAATTCGCTATGAGCATTTTCTGCAATTTCTGGTGCGTGGCTTCTGTCACGCGTCCGCGTGGGTCACGCGGTCGCGTCATTCGGAGTTTTCCTTGTCACACGGTCGCGTCAGTCATGCGACCGCATCATATGTGTTTCACTCGAGGCGCGCGGTCGCGTCAGTCATGCGGCCGCATCAATGCCTTCTCGCGCTAGCATGCGGCCGCGTCGCCCATGCGATCGCGTGGCTGCCAGTTTCTTCAAAAACTCTGTTTTGTACTTTCCTTCCATTTTTGTATGTTTCCTTTCCATCCTTTAAGTCATTCCTACCTTAGAAGAGATGAAACCATTTTTGTATGTTTCCTTTCCTTCCATTTTTGTACACGAATCACGGCATCGAATGGATATAAAGGGTAATCAAAATAATTATTTTTAAGCATAGGAAACATGCTTTTCACATACATCACATAATAAGGAAGGGAAAGTAAAACCATGCAATTAATATGAATAAGTGGGTGAAGGATTGAATAAATCACTCAGATTAAGCACAAAATATATCATAAAATATGGGTTTATCACCACCAATTTAATCATTGTTGATACAAAATCAATCCCCGGCAACGGTGCCATAAACTTGATGCACGTAAATTTGTCTCTCAACAGATTCCCCTCGGCAAGTATACCGAATTGTCGTCAAGTAAAAACTCACAATAGAGTAAGGTCGAATCCCACAGGGATTGATTGGTCAATCAACTTTAATTAGAGGAATGTTCTAGTTGAGCTAAGCAGAATTTGATGTGAGAATCGCAAGAAATTAAACGGAGGAAAGTAAATAACAGAAAATGTAAATTGTAACAACCCCGATTTTCGAGAACGCGAAATCTTTTCTGAAAGTACGGATTTCTCTGGAAGATCAGTAAGGGGAAAACGTTTGATATATCATCAAGTATCTCAATCCTCATTGTCATTATGTCATCTTTAAGTTAGAACCTTTTCCGAGACAATCTCGATAACGCGGTCACGAAGAACCTGGTTTTTGAACCGTATCGGTTAGAAGTTTTGATTTAGTTTTTTTAAATAGTCTCAGTTTGACGAACCGGACTCGATTTATGAGAGAAGAGAGATAATAGGATGATATTATCATTATATTAGTATTAGAAGCTTCTTGAATAATATTATAAGGTTACTTGGTCAGTTTTAGTTAAAAACAGAAAATCGGTTTAACCGGGTTTACGGTTTACTAGTGCAGCTTAGCACCAGCACTCTCTGATGACTTTAGCAATGCTAAGGCATCATTATACATGTTCTATTCTCATAATAAATATGTTACTAGTGTCATTTATGCTGGTAGCTCAGAAAATAATTTTTAGAGATGTTTTTACGAGTGTTCCGATACATCTAGTTTTAGTAGTTGTACACCAGAGATATTTTAATATTATTTTAATCCACCTCCAAGCCAACCAATCACAACTCACCTTACACCCCCAAGACCTCCAAGGCTGTCTCATTTCATCATTTTGGCCGAAAATAACAAGAGAGAAAAGAGAGAAAACTTCATGAACACTTAATCTTCAAAGCTTGATTTCTTCTGAACCAAAACTCAAATCAAAACTCCGATTTCACCAAAATGATCCTCTCTTCTTCCTCTACATAACCATGTGACTTATCAAGGCTGGAAATAAGGTGAAATGGCTGTCTCCCTCCCATTTCAATTCGGTTTTCAAGGAAAACCATGCAAAACATGTGTTTTCTTGATGTTCTTCCTTAGGAATCATGCTTAACTTTACTTGAGGGCCAAGAAACATTAATTTTCAGCAAGTCTAAGGTGAGATATCTCTTCCTAACGTGCTGAGGGAGATTTGGTCAGTTGAGAGTTTGTGGATTTAAAGTTGTTCTTGATGTGTTTTAGGAGGAAAAAGTGCTTAAGGACCACCTGAAAGTCTAACCGAATTTGGAGCAGCAAAATCAAGGTAGGGTGTCACGAAATTAATCTTGATTATTTGTGTTTGAGTTGTGTGAATGTTGTATTATTTGGCTGTGCTAAAAATTGGTTGCATATATGATGAAATTTGATGAAATTTGATGAAATTCAAGCTTTAAAGTTCATGTTCTTGGGCAGCTGGAAAAACGAAACCCTAGGCTTAAATTGAGGTTCAATTTGTGTTGAAATCATGTAGAAAAGATGGGGTTTTAGTGGCTGCTAATTTATTATGAATTATGGTAAAAATCGGTTGCTGAAAAGACTGAAAAACGGGTAAAAACAGAGAAAGAATCTGAAGAATTTATGAAGAACATGAAGAACACTTTGAGTGTGGTGAAGAACAATGAAGAACACCCTTTTCATTCATAAAAGGGCAAGGAAGTAAAATTTTTGGTGTTTAAGGGGTTATATGGTAATTTCTGGAAGTTAGGGTGGTAAAAGTAGAAATATTAAAAGTTACGGGTGGTAAAAAGTAAATTTTAAAGGTTAAAGGTAAAGTTAAGTTAATTTTCGAAAATATATTAATAAAATAATAAATAATAATAAAATATTAAATAATAATAATTAATCAAAATTAATATTTTAATAAAAATAATAAAATAAAGCGAAAAAGGCAGTTTTCTGTAAAAGCTTTAGAAAGACAACTTTAAGCGCAGAATCTCATAATTACCTTCATAAAACACTTAGGGAGTGGTAAAAACATATTAGTGAGGCAAAGATAAATAAAAGATAAACAGTTGAAGAAAAGATAAAAATCGAAGAAAAAGTCTGTAAAGTTTTAACAACAGAGAAACAGACAGAGACTAGTGAACGAACTAGGGCAACATAGTTAGTTCTTGATTTGCGAATAGGGTTAGGTATTATATGAAAAGTTAAACTGTTTCAGTATAGACTTAATGAACCTATACTTGGGGCAGGCTAACTAATCATACCGAAATTTACATAAGCTTTAAATACATACGTTAAACAGAGAAATCAGAGCAGAGTAAAGAAACACAGAGAACAGAGTAACCAGAGCAGAATAAAGGGATACAGAGAAAAGAGTAATCAGAGCAAAGTAAAAAGACAAAGAGAAAAGAGTAATGTGATAATGAGAATGATTATGTGATGATTTATTGCTTGAGGCAACCCAAGAGATGTGTTTATTCATTTGTTGCGTTAAGGCAACTCCAGATATACTTGTATGATCATCTGCTGCAGTGAGGCAGTCAGATAGATAATGGTGTGATCACTGAGAACGCTTTCCTACGGTACAGATCCATATTTTATTTCTGTAAGGCAGAGGGGTTATTTCCTGCTACAGAAGTACCGTGACCACCTGTTCCATTTCTGTAGTGGCAGAGGGGTTATTTCCTGTATACAGAAGGTGTGTCGGTGTACATCCCTGCAGTGGCAGATGTGTTATTTCCTGCGTGCAGTGGACCCTGTGGTGGCAGAGGGGTTATTTCCTGTACACAGGGGTATAGCCAATAGGAAAGCCTTATCCAGACAGAGGTTGCTGGATAACGTCGGGAGCGGGTTAGTAACCGACAGATGAGCTCATTACCTGCACTAGGGCTAGACATGCATCATACTTGGTTGCGCATTTCCTTTGTTATGTTTGTGGTATGAATGTATGCTTTCCTTGTTTGTATTCCATTCTCTGCACTTGTGATATTTTCTTGTGTTCTTATGTTTGTGTTCTGCTATATATTTTCTCTATCTTCTCTACTTATCTGTGTTTTCTAATTACTGCTTCCTTGTATTCTGCTAATAGTCTTCTAAACAACATAGAATTAATGAACGTAAATAATAACCCCGACCCTACTAAGAACTCCCCAGTTCTTACCCCTTCTCTCTCCCTTCCCCCTTCAGATGGAAGTAAAGAGTACCTTACCATAGTTCGCTGATGACCGTTCACAAGAAGAGGATTCTGCTCTAGATAGTCTTCTGAGTCTAGGGTGAATATCGTTCTCTGATTATATGTAAATACTGTGAGACCGGCCAACGACTGCACCCCTTCGCATGCGCACTTTAACCTAAAACCTGTGTACGAGATTCCTGTTTTGTGGATACTTCATGAGGTACCAGAGAGACGTCCTGTGGAAAAGTCTGATCGTGCAGAGGAGTAGCAGATGATGTTCTATCTTTTGATGACGTTCCACCTGACTTGAGTTGTGAAGACTTAGAACGTACTTTCCCTCGCTTTAGTAGTTCTGAGGGACTAGGTGAGTATAGAGTCTAGGCTAGCCTCGGTGCCAGCTTAGGGACCTCTTGAACAGGTCAGGACCTGGGATGTTGTATGTATGTATATGTATATAGTTATTATCTAGCTATACCTAGGGGTGTTCTAACTAAAGGTCTATACTCTAATAAAGGTGGATAACTGAATGTTGCTAGCTACTTGTGATGTAGTTATGTGTGGTTGCTTATAACTGTTTTATCTGTTATCAGCTGTGAGTTGATTATGAATGATTTCGTCTGTTGATCCAATTGTTTTCAAAAAAAAAAAAGTACCTCGCTAACTAACTACGCTTTTAACAACGAATCAGGCTCATATAATAAATAATAGATAATAATTAGGATGACAAATTGGTAGCACTCAGTTTCTGGTATGTCCTAGGCGTACTGAAAATTGGGTCGTTACAATTTGGTATCAGAAATTTTGAGTGCAAAATTTTCTTTTAGGAGGGTAGAATGTAACAACCCCGATTTTCGAGAACGCGAAATCTTTTCTGAAAGTACGGATTTCTCTGGAAGATCAGTAAGGGGAAAGCCTTTGATATATCATCAAGTATCTCAATCCTCATTGTCATTATGTCATCTTTAAGTTAGAACCTTTTCCGAGACAATCTCGATAACGCGGTCACGAAGAACCTGGTTTTTGAACCGTATCGGTTAGAAGTTTTGATTTAGTTTTTTTAAATAGTCTCAGTTTGACGAACCGGACTCGATTTATGAGAGAAGAGAGATAATAGGATGATATTATCATTATATTAGTATTAGAAGCTTCTTGAATAATATTATAAGGTTACTTGGTCAGTTTTAGTTAAAAACAGAAAATCGGTTTAACCGGGTTTACGGTTTACTAGTGCAGCTTAGCACCAGCACTCTCTGATGACTTTAGCAATGCTAAGGCATCATTATACATGTTCTATTCTCATAATAAATATGTTACTAGTGTCATTTATGCTGGTAGCTCAGAAAATAATTTTTAGAGATGTTTTTACGAGTGTTCCGATACATCTAGTTTTAGTAGTTGTACACCAGAGATATTTTAATATTATTTTAATCCACCTCCAAGCCAACCAATCACAACTCACCTTACACCCCCAAGACCTCCAAGGCTGTCTCATTTCATCATTTTGGCCGAAAATAACAAGAGAGAAAAGAGAGAAAACTTCATGAACACTTAATCTTCAAAGCTTGATTTCTTCTGAACCAAAACTCAAATCAAAACTCCGATTTCACCAAAATGATCCTCTCTTCTTCCTCTATATAACCATGTGACTTATCAAGGCTGGAAATAAGGTGAGATGGCTGTCTCCCTCCCATTTCAATTCGGTTTTCAAGGAAAACCATGCAAAACATGTGTTTTCTTGATGTTCTTCCTTAGGAATCATGCTTAACTTGACTTGAGGGCCAAGAAACATTAATTTTCAGCAAGTCTAAGGTGAGATATCTCTTCCTAACGTGCTGAGGGAGATTTGGTCAGTTGAGAGTTTGTGGATTTAAAGTTGTTCTTGATGTGTTTTAGGAGGAAAAAGTGCTTAAGGACCACCTGAAAGTCTAACCGAATTTGGAGCAGCAAATCAAGGTAGGGTGTCACGAAATTAATCTTGATTATTTGTGTTTGAGTTGTGTGAATGTTGTATTATTTGGCTGTGCTAAAAATTGGTTGCATATATGATTGATTCTTAGTGAAAATTTGGTGAAATTTTGATGAAATTTGATGAAATTCAAGCTTTAAAGTTCATGTTCTTGGGCAGCTGGAAAAACGAAACCCTAAGCTTAAATTGAGGTTCAATTTGTGTTGAAATCATGTAGAAAAGATGGGGTTTTAGTGGCTGCTAATTTATTATGAATTATGGTAAAAATCGGTTGCTGAAAAGACTGAAAAACGGGTAAAAACAGAGAAAGAATCTGAAGAATTTATGAAGAACATGAAGAACACTTTGAGTGTGGTGAAGAACAATGAAGAACACCTTTTTGATTCATAAAAGGGCAAGGAAGTAAATTTTTTGGTGTTTAAGGGGTTATATGGTAATTTCTGGAAGTTAGGGTGGTAAAAGTAGAAATATTAAAAGTTACGGGTGGTAAAAAGTAAATTTTAAAGGTTAAAGGTAAAGTTAAGTTAATTTTCGAAAATATATTAATAAAATAATAAATAATAATAAAATATTAAATAATAATAATTAATTAAAAATAATATTTTAATAAAAATAATAAAATAAAGCGAAAAAGGCAGTTTTCTGTAAAAGCTTTAGAAAGACAACTTTAAGCGCAGAATCTCATAATTACCTTCATAAAACACTTAGGGAGTGGTAAAAACATATTAGTGAGGCAAAGATAAATAAAAGATAAAAAGTTGAAGAAAAGATAAAAATCGAAGAAAAAGTCTGTAAAGTTTTAACAATAGAGAAACAGACAAAGACTAGTGAACGAACTAGGGCAACATAGTTAGTTCTTGATTTGCGAATAGGGTTAGGTATTATATGAAAAGTTAAACTGTTTCAGTATAGACTTAATGAACCTATACTTGGGGCAGGCTAACTAATCATACAAAAATTTACATAAGCTTTAAATACATACGTTAAACAGAGAAATCAGAGCAGAGTAAAGAAACACAGAGAACAGAGTAACCAGAGCAGAATAAAGGGATACAGAGAAAAGAGTAATCAGAGCAAAGTAAAAAGACAAAGAGAAAAGAGTAATGTGATAATGAGAATGATTATGTGATGATTTGTTGCTTGAGGCAACCCAAGAGATGTGTTTATTCATTTGTTGCGTTAAGGCAACTCCAGATATACTTGTATGATCATCTGCTGCAGTGAGGCAGTCAGATAGATAATGGTGTGATCACTGAGAACGCTTTCCTACGGTACAGATCCATATTTTATTTCTGTAAGGCAGAGGGGTTATTTCCCGCTACAGAAGTACCGTGACCACCTGTTCCATTTCTGTAGTGGCAGAGGGGTTATTTCCTGTATACAGAAGGTGTGTCGGTGTACATCCCTGCAGTGGCAGATGTGTTATTTCCTGCGTGCAGTGGACCCTGTGGTGGCAGAGGGGTTATTTCCTGTACACAGGGGTATAGCCAATAGGAAAGCCTTATCCAGACAGAGGTTGCTGGATAACGTCGGGAGCGGGTTAGTAACCGACAGATGAGCTCATTACCTGCACTAGGGCTAGACATGCATCATACTTGGTTGCGCATTTCCTTTGTTATGTTTGTGGTATGAATGTATGCTTTCCTTGTTTGTATTCCATTCTCTGCACTTGTGATATTTTCTTGTGTTCTTATGTTTGTGTTCTGCTATATATTTTCTCTATCTTCTCTACTTATCTGTGTTTTCTAATTACTGCTTCCTTGTATTCTGCTAATAGTCTTCTAAACAACATAGAATTAATGAACGTAAATAATAACCCCGACTCTACTAAGAACTCCCCAGTTCTTACCCCTTCTCTCTCCCTTCCCCCTTCAGATGGAAGTAAAGAGTACCTTACCATAGTTCGCTGATGACCGTTCGCAAGAAGAGGATTCTGCTCTAGATAGTCTTCTGAGTCTAGGGTGAATATCGTTCTCTGATTATATGTAAATACTGTGAGACCGGCCAACGACTGCACCCCTTCGCATGCGCACTTTAACCTAAAACCTGTGTACGAGATTCCTGTTTTGTGGATACTTTATGAGGTACCAGAGAGACGTCCTGTGGAAAAGTCTGATCGTGCAGAGGAGTAGCAGATGATGTTCTATCTTTTGATGACGTTCCACCTGACTTGAGTTGTGAAGACTTATAACGTACTTTCCCTCGCTTTAGTAGTTCTGAGGGACTAGGTGAGTATAGAGTCTAGGCTAGCCTAGGTGCTAGCTTAGGGACCTCTTGAACAGGTCAGAACCTGGGATGTTGTATGTATGTATATGTATATAGTTATTATCTAGCTATACCTAGGGGTGTTCTAACTAAAGGTCTATACTCTAACAAAGGCTGGATAACTGAATGTTGCTAGCTACTTGTGATGTATTTATGTGTGGTTGCTTATAACTGTTTTATCTGTTATCAGCTGTGAGTTCATTATGAATGATTTCGTCTGTTGATCCAATTGTTTTAAAAAAAAAAAGAGTACCTCGCTAACTAACTACGCTTTTAACAACGAATCAGGCTCATATAATAAATAATAGATAATAATTAGGATGACAAATTGGTAGCACTCAGTTTCTGGTATGTCCTAGGCGTACTGAAAATTGGGTCGTTACATAAATGGCGGAAGGTAAATTGCAGAATCTTAAATGGGGAATAATGAAAATTATTATTGATGAAGATTGAAAGCTTTCTAGTAAAATCAAGAGAAAAGAAAGAAGAAGAATAATGAAAATTATTATTGATCCATCAAATTACAACAGAGCTCCCTAACCCAATGAAAGGGGTTTAGTTGTTCATGGCTCTGGGAATGGAAAACAAAAATGGAGAATGCATTCTGAAAATAAAACTAGAAGTTGCAGAGAAAGTAAAATTATACAGAGAGTAGTCCTCTCAATCCAAAATCTCCTCTCTAGTTCAAAACTACTCCTATATATACTACTCTTCTGATCTTCCAGTTGGCTCTTCAAGTCTTGGATATGGGCCTTTGGATCTTGAGTTGAAGTAGTTTGGAATCTTCAGTGGGCTCAGCTTTACTTGTAGAGAAAGTGTGAAGTAGGCATGGACTTTGGCTAGGACGTTAGTGGCATTAACGTTAAGTGAAAATGTGGCTTCGAGAATGTTAGTGACAATCACCTTTTGCACTAACGTTCCTAGCCCAAGATGAGTTACGTTAACTTCAACGTTAGTGGCACTAACGTGTGATGCCAAGGCATCTTAGGCTAGTTTCACTAGTATTTTTCTGTTAGTTTTAGTGGTTTTATGCATTTTCTTGAGCTTAAAGTAACCAAGAATGGTTAAAAGAATAACAAAGCAATGAACCATCCAAACAATATGATTTTGATGCAAATTCCATGAGTTTTAGTTATATTACTTGAATGCTATGAATGGAAGATTTCTCATGAAATTTTGCAAGACTTTGATGCAATTGTTTGGATGATTTCAGGGAAGAAGAGGCTAGGCAAGGAAGCAACAAAGTCAATAAAGGAAGCTTGAATATCACATGTGGAGTTTAAGTTCCAGTTTAAGCCTAAACTGGAGCTTAAACGCCAGAATCATGAAGGCTAAGAAATGCTGAAACTGAAGTTTAACCTCCAGTTTAACCTTAAACTGGAGGTTAAACGCCAGAATGAAAGTCTCACCAAAGAAGCATTCCACGTTTAATTCCTGAAATTATCCCCGGCAACGGCGCCATAAACTTGATGCGCATAAACTTGTTATGCTACGATTTAGGAAATTGCACGATCGGCAAAATTCCTTCCGGCAAGTGCACCGGTTATCGTCAAGTAAAAACTCACAATAGAGTGAGGTCGTATCCCACAAGGATTGGTTGAGTGAGCAATTCGGATTAGAAGTATGTTCTAGTTGAGCGGAATCAAGATTTAGATGAGAATTGCGGAATGTAAAATTGCATGAATTAAAGAGCGAGAAGCTAAATTGCTGAAATTAAAAGGGATGGGGTGATTGCATGAATTTAATTGCAGAATGTAAAGAGAAAGTGGTAGATCAGAAATGGGGAATTCATTGGGTGTTAGGAGATATTGAGATCTCCGAATCAAAACATTTTTTATTCCTTCCTCAACCAATGCATTCATTGAATTTTGCTTGGCAATCTTATATGATTGGATCCCAATCCCTTGGCTCACCAATTCTCTCTAAAAACGAACAAATTCCCAATCCCTTGGTTTAAATGTTCATAAGAAGAGATGATGCTCGATCACTAATTATACCACACAGTTTCATGAACCACAATTTGGTAGGATTACATGTCACAATATCCATCCAAACCCCAATCCAATTCACTGTGAGAAAGCTTCTCTAGCATGAATCCTCCATTCCTTTCCCAAGGTTCCGAAGGATTCCAATTATGGGTAGTTTCTTTCCCAAGACAACTACCCAATGGAATTAGATCGAGAAGCTTTCTAACAAAATTCAAGAGAAAAGATTGAAGAAGAAGATAAAACTATTATTGATTCATTGAATTACAATAGAGCTCCCTAACCCAATGAAAGGGGTTTAGTGAGTCATAGCTCTGAATTCAATTACAAAACTAAAAGAAAAATCATCCAAAGTTCTCCGTGTAAAAGTTCCCCCTCAGGGGCTGGATTCCCCTTCAATCCCCCCGTTGAAATACTCATCAAAAGCTGGGAATGCTGGGTCCATCTTGTGTAGATGTTCCCCTATGTAGTTAAGCTTGATTTGCGAACTGATGTTGTAATCAGCTTGGACTGAGTAACTTGCATTCTGTAAAGTGGTGGCTTCCTTGATTGCCAAGACATTGGCATCTTGGTGTTGGCATATGTGGCTGAAGGATTCCTGTAAGTGTAAATTCTGTTCCCTTTGCAGATCTAAGAATCTTGATTCAAAGTTCCTTTGCATATCCATCATTTTTAGGTGAAAGTCCTCTTGTCTCTCCTGAGACCTCATGTATTGTTGAGACATTCCTTCCATGATTTCCTGCATTCTGCTCATATCCATGGGGTCTCTGGGAATTCGTTGTCTTCTTTCTGGGATTGCTTGCTCTTCTTGCTCTTCTTCTCTGTCTTCTCCTTCCTGTCCTTCTTGTTCTGCTTCTTGCTCTGCTTCCGCTTGTTGCCCTTCTTCATTTCTTCTTCTTGTATGTCTTGGAGCAGTTGGGCCAAGAGTCATTCTGTACGCAGTTATGGCCAATCCAGGATATAGCCAATTAGGTCTTTCATCTTCAAGTGGTACTTGGGCATCGATGCATAGTCTAATGATGGTGCTAGGGAAGTGAAGCCAGGATTCAGGGTCACTTTTCTCACTAAACTCTTGTATCTGTTCAGCAATGAGTTTATGAACTTTGATCTCCCCTCCCACCATAATGCAATGAAGCAAGATGGCTCTTTTAGGGACTATTTCTGAAGAGTTTGCAGTGGGTAGGATGGATCTCCTAACTATTGCATACCACCCTTTAGCTTCAGGTGTTAGGTCTCCCCTTCTCAAGACTCTTGGAGCCCCTCTTGTTTTTCTCACCCATTCAGCTCTGATGGCACAAAGATCTTTAGCAATAGTCGTGTAGTCAGGTTCTCCTATCATCCTTTCCTCATAACTTGCTTGGCTGAAATGTATGTTTTTCAGGCCAAGAGTTTTCATGATTGCCTTGGGGCTGAAGTCAACTTCCACCCCTCTCACATAGCTTTTGTATGTGGGTTTCTTGGTTGAGTCTTCCCTTACTGCATTTGCATAGAACTCCTTCACCAAGTTGATGTTGATTTTAGTGATTGGCTTAGTCAGGAGCTCCCACTTCCTCTTTTTGATCTTCTCCCAAACACCTGGGAACTCATCCTTTTCAAGGTCAAAGGGAACCTCAGCTAGTACCCTTTTAGGTCTCATCCATTCGGCTTGAATCTCATGAAAAACTGATTTGTATCTCCTTGCATCGAATTCCCTGTTCTCCTCCATTGGTTGCTTGTCTTTTCTTCTTTTGTGGCTAGATGAAGCTGCCATTGGTTCTTTAGTTTTGGGGTAAGTGACAAGCTAAAGTTGACAAGGTGAAGCAAGAAGTGTTGTTGGAAATGTGGGGAGGTTGTTTTCGGCAAGAGATAGTTTATGCTATGATGAAGAAAATGTGCATGAAGGAGATTTGGTGGTGTTGAACTCGTTCCCCAAGTGGTTCTTTATAGGGCCCTTAAGTGAAAAATGGACGGCTAGGGTGGTTTGTGAAGGGTGGCTTGATGGTAAATATATGAATTAGGGAGAAGGACGAATTGCTTTTCATTTTCTTGGAAGTATTCTGGGTGCATTAGGTTGTACATGTAGCAATCTTTTCTTGCAGAACTCCCTTTTCCCATGTGTTAGCTTCAAAGACTTGTGAACTTTCTTTTTGACCAAGCACCGTACCTCCCTTTGTCTTTTTCCTCCATTTTTGTCTTTTCTTTTGTACCTGCACAAACAAACAAGTTTGCTATCATTTTTCGGTCCATGTGAATGATGAATAGTACTTGCACATGTAAATCAATGATTGACTCCATGAGCTTATAGCCGTGACTTTTGTATGTATGCACACTTATTATTGGACACCAAACTTAGTGTTTGGTAAAGTCTCCTGATGACATGAAATCCATATTGGTTGTCCTTAATGAATGTGCATAATTCTAATAAATCATAGTCACTTTGGCTCTTTGATTCTAAACAAAGTTACTACCCTAAGTAATTGAAACCAAAGTATTAAAACATGCGAATGGTCTACTTGTCATGAATTTCGAAATCCAGAGGAACTTCTTGCTTTTCATGAACCGTGTTCAAAGAGGAACACCAAACTTAATGTTTGGTTGTGCTCTTTGCATGAAAAATTGAATGCATTTTGAATAAAGTTTGGGGTGCCCTCAGGCACACCAAACTTAGAGACAAATTGTATTTTATATGCAATGTTTAGTGCACTCTTTCAGCAGTTGTCCTGAGGATTCAAGTTCATGCATAAGAAACCATGCTTTATTAGATGCAAAACAACACAAAAAAGAGTAAGGATATTAAAAACATGGGTTGCCTCCCATGAAGCGCTCCTTTAACGTCACTAGCTTGACGGTTGTCCCTTGTTAGGGTGGATTGTAGTGCTTGACGTCTTCTCCTCTCACTATGCAAACGTCTCCACTTGATTCCTTTATGACCTCTAAATGTTCCATAGAAAGAACTTTCCTGATTGTGAACACTTGAGGGAGCTGGGAAGGAATGGTTTTGAGGCCAGGTGGGATTGGCAGATAATGACTTGATATCACTTTATCTCCCGGAGAAAAACCTTCAGTGGGAATTTTCTTGTTCCTCCACCCTCTTGGCAATTTCCCTATCATTCTTCCCTTTCTCTTGAGGATTTCTTCATTGACCCTTATGCTAGGAGGATCCTTCTGATCTGTTTCCATTGATTCTTGTGGCTTTAACTCTTGCAACTCCTGTTTGCCTTCCAAAGACTGTTTTAGAGTTTCAGCTGCTGGATTACTTTCCTCCAAACACAGATGACTACTATCATCCTTAGGCTTTTCAGGTTCTGGTTCAGGCTCAGATGCAGGTTTGAAAACTTTGAAAATGAGCTATTCATCATGTATTCTCAGAATTAGCTCTCCTTGTTCTACATCTATGAGCTCTCTAGTAGTGGCTAGAAAAGGTCTTCCCAGAATGATAGGGTGTAGGTAGCTTTCCTCCATGTCCAAAATGACAAAGTCTGTGGGGAAGTAATAATCTCCCACTTTCACCAGCACATTCTCAACCACCCCTTCAGCTTGCTTCTGAGTTTTGTCAGCCAGTTGTATGATTACATCAGTGGATCTCACCTCATTCAGTTGTAGCCTCTTCATAAGAGTTAGAGGCATCACATTTATGCTAGCTCCTAGATCACAGAATCCTCTGTCAATTTTTGTTTCTCCTATGATGCAAGGAATATGAAAACTTCCTGGGTCTGTTTTCTTAGAGACAGTGTCCTTCTTGATGAGGGCACTGCATTCTTTGTTCATTGTTACCGTTTGTCCTCCCTTCAAAACTCTTTTCTTGCTCAACAATTCCTTTAAATACTTGATGTGTGTAGGCATTTGATGGAGAATCTCAAGAAAGGGAATATTGATATGGAGAGACTTAAATGTCTCTAAAAACCTTGAATAGGTTTTCCCTTTTTCACCTTCTCCTAACCTCTGAGGAAATGGTGCTTTTGGTTGGTATGTTTCCATCGTGCCTTTTTGTAGTTCCTTGGCTTGCTCAGTTTCACTTTCCTGCTTAGCTTCCTCCACACCTTCCTTCAAGATTTCTGGCTCCTGTTCTGAGGATCTGATTCCTTCTTCTTCTGAGACTTCTTTCAATATGGTGATGGCTTTGCATTCTTCCCATCTCACTCCCTTTTGTTCCCCTTTAGGATTCTTTTCTGTGTCACTAGGGAACACTGCAGTTGATTTGGGGGCCTGTTGAGATAGCTCTCCTACTTGAGACTCCATCCTCTTGAGTTTTTCACCATGGTTTCTTAAGGTAGTTCTCACATCATCCCTGAAGCTTTTCAATTCAATTATGTCCTGACCCATGTGTGCCAGCACTCCTTCTATCCTGTTTAATTGATCTTGAAATTGTTGGTTCGGGTTAGGTTGGGTAGGTTGATTATTTTGGCCATGATATGGTGGTTGAGAGTAAGTGTTTTGTGTGGCTTGGTATGATCTTTGGTTGGAGTTTTGGTATGTGGACTTGTTATGTTGGTTTTGCTGGTTTCCCCACCCAAAGTTTGGGTGGTTTTTCCAGCCTGGGTTGTAAGTGTTGGAATGTGGATCATATGGTTGCCTTTGTTGATTTCCTACATAATTGGCCTCTTCCCAATCACCTCCTTCAGTGCTTTCTTCCTCTTGCTCTTGTGTGTGTATTGCAGCCACTTATTTTGTTTCTAATTTCCTGGTGAGCTCTGCTAGTTGCTTGGCAAACACCTTGTTTTGGGCTAGAATTGTATCAACATGGTTCAGCTCCATGACTCCCTTAGTGTTGTGTCTCTCTGATGCATAGTAGTACTCGTTCTCAGCCACTGTCTCAATCACTTCAATGGCTTCTTCCACAGTCTTTTTCCTGTTCAATGAACCTCCTGATGAATGGTCTACAGCCTTCCTTGATTCATAAGACAGTCCATCATAGAAAATATGCAATTGCACCCAGTCATGGAACATGTCTGGTGGGCATTTCCTTGTCAAATCCTTGAATCTCTCCCATGCCTCGTAGAGAGTTTCACCATCTTGTTGTCTAAACGTCTGAACCTCAGATCGAAGCCTATTGACCTTTTGTGGGGGGTAGAAACGTGCCAGAAACTTGCTTTCCACCTCATCCCAGGTTGTTAGGCTCCCCCTTGGGAATGATTCCAGCCACTTAGCTGCCTTGTCCCTAAGTGAAAATGGGAACAAAAGCAGTTTATATGCATCTTCCTGGACTCCATTGGACTTCACAGTGTCACAAATTCTCAGGAATTTTGTGAGATGTTGGTTTGGGTCTTCATTAGCACTTCCACCAAATGAACAATGATTCTCCACAAGTGATATTAGCTGTGGTTTGAGCTCAAAATTGTTGGCCTGAATGGGTGGTTTCTGGATGCTGCTACCACAATTCCCAGAGGTTGGGTTTATGTATGAACTAAGAACCCTCCTCTCAGGAATGGCATTGTTTCCATCAGCTCTCTCATGGTTGTGAACTTCTCTATCCATGTTGAGATCTAAAGCTTCCTCAAAATTGTCCTCAGATTCTCCTTCAGATTCCTCTTCTCCCAGTACTCTCTTCCCTCTTGCTTCCCTTCTCAGTCTATGAAGGGTCCTCTCTGGTTCGGTATATGGAAGAGTTGATGTCTCTCCTCTCCTACCTGTCATACAAGAACACAGCACAGGCAACAAACAAGTGAAATACTCTTGGTTAATGGAAGAGTATGGTTAGAGCAGTTGAGGAATTAATTCAAACAGTTAGTGAGTCAGGGAGTTAGTTGCTTGAATTTAAAGGCATAAAGAAAGAAAGCATGTAACAGAGTGCAGAAATTAAAATTCAACAAGTAACTTGTACTGAATTAATCAAAACAAAAAAAATGCCCAATCTAGTTAACTTCCAATTTGAGAATTGTCAATCGAAAACCAATCCCCGGCAACGGCGCCATAAACTTGATGAGGCTGTTGATCCAAAATCTGTAACATTCATTGAGCCAACTTAGTGATAATCAAATAATGACACATGACTCAATAAATTGAAATTTCAGACTCATCAATCCTTCAGGCCCAATCCCATAAACCATGATATTCAATTGGTTTTCATACCAGAGTAAGTTTAAGTTAATGTTTGTGCTCAAATACTAACTTAAACCGCAATATTGATGGCCCAGAAACCTTTTCCAAGAGTGGCGTTTAAGTTGCAGTTTAAGCTTAAACTGTAGCTTAAACGCCAGACACTTCCAGTGATGCCTTTTGTGGAAGCACGTTTAAGCTTCAGTTTAAGGTTAAACTGAAGCTTAAACGTGGAAATGGAAGAAGGCAGCCCTGGAGGGTAACTTAGTCGAACACGTTTAAGCTTCAGTTTAAGGTTAAACTGAAGCTTAAACGTGGAGATAGAAAAGGCAGCCCTGGAGGTCGAACACGTTTAAGCTCCAGTTTAAGGTTAAACTGGAGCTTAAACGTGGAAATGGAAGAAGGCATCCTGGAGGTCGAACACGTTTAAGCTCCAGTTTAAGGTTAAACTGGAGCTTAAACGTGGAAGCTGAGAAAGGTAGCCCTGGAGGTGTCGAACACGTTTAAGCTCCAGTTTAAGGTTAAACTGGAGCTTAAACGTGGAAATGGAGAAAGCAACCCTGGAGGAGAAAACTTGGTCGAACACGTTTAAGCTCCAGTTTAAGGTCAAACTGGAGCTTAAACGTGGAAATGGCTCCCTGGTGCACTTCCCATTTCTGGCGTTTAACCTCCAGTTTAAGGTTAAACTGGAGGTTAAACGTGGAAATGCTTCCTGATTGGCATTCTCATTCTGGCGTTTAACCTCCAGTTTAAGGTTAAACTGGAGGTTAAACGTGGAATGCTTCTTTGGTGAGACTTTCATTCTGGCGTTTAACCTCCAGTTTAAGGTTAAACTGGAGGTTAAACTTCAGTTTCAGCATTTCTTAGCCTTCATGATTCTGGCGTTTAAGCTCCAGTTTAGGCTTAAACTGGAACTTAAACTCCACATGTGATATTCAAGCTTCCTTTATTGACTTTGTTGCTTCCTTGCCTAGCCTCTTCTTCCCTAAAATCATCCAAACAATTGCATCAAAGTCTTGCAAAATTTCATGAGAAATCTTCCATTCATAGCATTCAAGTAATATATTGCATCAAAATCATACTGTTTGGATGGTTCATTGCTTTGTTCTTCTTTTAACCATTCTTGGTTACTTTAAGCTCAAGAAAATGCATAAAACATCTAAAACTATCAAAAAAATGCTAGTGAAACTAGCCTAAGATGCCTTGGCATCACAACACCAAACTTAATACTTGCTTGTCCCTAAGCAAGTCCTGAGTTATTTGAGAAGAAAGTATGAAACAGAAAGCAATTACATTGGCTATATTAGCAAGCATTTGAAGTTCATCAGAAGGGTTTTATGCAGAAAGTTGCAGCATCACTTTTCCATACTTATCAAGTAAGATCATCACTTTTTCATTGCATGCATCAAACACTGCTATGGCCTCTTGTTATTCTTATGTCCTTGGCACTTTTCTCTTCTTTGTTTTTCTTTTCTTTTTCTTAGAGCTCCTTTGCTCCTTGTTTGCTTGGTGTCATGTGTTGCACAAGCCTTTGGCATTTTCTTTTTCTTATCAGTGCACTACACATATCCACTTTAGGCATTTTAGTTCACATTTCTTCTTGAGACATTGGTGCCCAGCACCTCTTTGTGTGACTAAATGTTTTGTATTTAGGTTGCTCTTGATAATGGACTTTTGGTTGATAATCCCGGGTTAGTTAACCCAAGTTACCAAGTGTTGAAACACTCCTCAGAACCTATTCATCCAAGCATATCCTTAATACATGAACACCACAGGCATTTGTCTCAGAAGTTCAAACCATTGGTGCCTAGCTTATTTTCTCAAATTTTTTTCTTTTTGGTTGCCCTTTTTTAGTGGCTTTTTCTTCTTCTTTTTCTTTCTTTTTCATGGCCAAAGACATTTATTCATCAGAATCCATAGACAGTTTTCAATTTCTACATAAAAAATGATAATTCTACACTCTATTTCCAGTGATCTGACTGAACAATCAAGCATGCATACCACCACTTAATTCTACTTGATTTGTGACTAATTTAGCCAAGTTACTTTTGTTCAAACTTTTCTTTTATTTTTGGAAACAGAACAAGCATGGCAAGCACTTGTTTAAGAAGGTGAAGTTATATCCAAACATCTAGGCATTCACTTTATTCAAAGCAATAACAGACACTCATACTAAAAAAAAAAAAAAAAAAAAAAAAACTCCACATAAAACTTAAATGACTTATGATGAAAGAAAGCTCATAAAGACAATTCACCAATTATCATTTGATTATTAAGGAACGAGACCACCTCTTATTTATTATGACAATTCACCAATAGTCTTTGCATTTGACAAATTTAGATCCTATCTCATTGGATCTAAAGTCATTGTCTTCACTGATCATTCAGCTTTAAAATACTTACTTGCTAAACAAGAATCCAAACCAAGACTTATTAGATGGGTTCTTTTGTTGCAGGAATTTGACATTGAAATCAAAGACAAGAAGGGTGTAGAGAACAAGGTGGCAGACCATTTATCAAGGATACCATGTGAAGAAGTAAGCGCACAAAGCACACATATAAATGAGTGCTTTCCTGATGAACAACTCATGGTAATTCACAAAGCACCCTGGTTTGCAGACATAGCAAACTTCAAGGCCACTGGGAGTTGGCCGTTGGAATTTAACAAGCATCAAAGGAAGAAATTGGTAAATGATGCCAAATACTTCATCTGGGATGAACCATACTTGTTCAAAAAATGTTCCGATGGCATACTCAGAAGATGCATATCAGAGGAAGAAGGAAGGGAAGTCTTATGGGACTGCCATGGCTCCACTTATGGAGGACATTTTGCAGGAGAAAGAACAGCAGCTAAGGTGTTGCAGTATGGTTTTTATTGGCCCACTATTTTCAAAGATGCAAAGGAACTAGTGAAGCACTGCCATGAATGCCAGAAAGCGGGGAACCTGCCAAGAAGAAATGAAATGCCACAACAATTCATTCTGGAACTTGAATTGTTTGATGTATGGGGGATAGATTTCATGGGACCCTTTCCCTCCTCATACTCAAATAATTACATTCTTGTGGCAGTAGACTATGTCTCCAAATGGGTTGAAGCAATAGCAACTCCAACCAATGATAATAAGGTAGTCATGAACTTCCTCAGAAAACACATTTTTTGCCGTTTTGGGGTTCCAAGAGCAATCATCAGTGATGGAGGAAGCCACTTCTGCAACAAACCATTAGAGGCATTGCTTCTAAAATATGGAGTCAAACACAAGGTAGCCACACCATACCATCCACAAACAAGTGGGCAAGCCGAAATATCTAACAGAGAACTCAAAAGGATCCTGGAAAAGACTGTGGGAACTTCAAGGAAGGACTGGTCGATTAAGCTAGATGATGCTCTTTGGGCATATAGGACAGCTTTCAAAACACCAATTGGAATGTCTCCTTACCAACTAGTATACGGAAAAGCTTGCCATTTGCCACTGGAGTTGGAGCACAAGGCATACTGGGCCTTGAAATTTTGAACTTGGACAGCAAAGCTGCTGGAGAAAGAAGGATGTTGCAAATTCAAGAGTTGGAAGAGTTCAGAGCTGAAGCTTATGAGAATGCCAAAATTTACAAAGAAAGAGCAAAGAAGAAGCATGACAGCAACATAGCCCCAAGGAAATTTGAAGAAGGACAAAAAGTATTGCTCTACAATTCTAGGCTGAAGCTATTTCCAGGGAAGCTAAAATCAAGGTGGTCTGGACCATTCCTTGTCACCAAGGTCTCCAAATATGGACAAGTAGAAATCATGGAAGAAAAGTCACAACGAACCTTCATTGTGAACGGTCAAAGACTCAAACATTACTTGGGAGATGTGGAGGAGAAGGACAAGGTTAAATATCACCTCAACTGAGGAAGCTGACCGTCAAGCTAATGACGTTAAAGAAGCGCTTGTTGGGAGGCAACCCAACCTGAGGTAATACCCTTTTGCTGTTTCTTTTATTTGTTTCAATAAAAAAAAGAAAAGGGTGAAGTAGTTTCTGTGCATTGCAAAGAATTAAGTTTGGTGTTTCACACCAAACAATGAATTCGTGGATCAATAATTCAAAGGGGAATGTGTGACTCTAAGTTTGGTGTTCCACCATAAAGATCAACTGAACACAACAACCTTTGAATTATATGAAAGGAACAACCATTCTAAGCAGTCACAGAAATGCTTAAAACCCTTAGCAGCAACTTCATTCCAAAGAGAACTCAAGGATTCAAAGAACAGAGAAGTAAGTGGGAGACTAAGTTTGGTGTTCACACACCAACTTAAGACTCAGATACTTACCCACACATAGTTGAGCTAACCAATCAAGTGCTTGAGAAGCAAGCAACTTCATCACTCTTTGCAGGAAAGGAAACAAGGATCTTAAAACATGAAGCAACAATTAGGAGAAGAAGGAGAAATCAAAGTGTTTCCTGGCAACAAAGAGAAAACAAGGAATTTCACAAGGTGGTATTGTTCCTTGATAATTCTTTAAAAAGGGCAAACAAAAGCATGCTTGTTCTGGTTTAAACTGTAAATGTTGAATCTTTCTGGAATGTGAAGTTTTTAGTAGATGAGTGTCTGTTATTGCTTTGAATAAAGTGAATTCCTAGATGTTTGGATATAACTTCACCTTCTTAAACAAGTGCTTGCCATGCTTGTTCTGTTTCCAAAAATAAAAGAAAAGTTTGAACAAAAGTAACTTGGCTAAATTAGTGACAAATCAAGTAGAATTAAGTGGTGGTATACATGCTTGATTGTTACATGCATAAAGGGAAAAGGGAGTTCTGCAAGAAAAGATTGCTACATGTACAACCTAATGCACCCAGAATACTTCCAAGAAAATGAAAAGCAATTCGTCCTTCTCCCTAATTCATATATTTACCATCAAGCCACCCTTCACAAACCACCCTAGCCGTCCATTTTTCACTTAAGGCCCCTATAAAGAACCACTTGGGGAACGAGTTCAACACCACCAAATCTCCTTCATGCACATTTTCTTCATCATAGCATAAACTATCTCTTGCCGAAAACAACCTCCCCACATTTCCAACAACACTTCTTGCTTCACCTTGTCAACTTTAGCTTGTCACTTACCCCAAAACTAAAGAACCAATGGCAGCTTCATCTAGCCACAAAAGAAGAAAAGACAAGCAACCAATGGAGGAGAACAGGGAATTCGATGCAAGGAGATACAAATCAGTTTTCCATGAGATTCAAGCCGAATGGATGAGACCTAAAAGGGTACTAGCTGAGGTTCCCTTTGACCTTGAAAAGGATGAGTTCCCAGGTGTTTGGGAGAAGATCAAAAAGAGGAAGTGGGAGCTCCTGACTAAGCCAATCACTAAAATCAACATCAACTTGGTGAAGGAGTTCTATGCAAATGCAGTAAGGGAAGACTCAACCAAGAAACCCACATACAAAAGCTATGTGAGAGGGGTGGAAGTTGACTTCAGCCCCAAGGCAATCATGAAAACTCTTGGCCTGAAAAACATACATTTCAGCCAAGCAAGTTATGAGGAAAGGATGATAGGAGAACCTGACTACACGACTATTGCTGAAGATCTTTGTGCCATCAGAGCTGAATGGGTGAGAAAAACAAGAGGGGCTCCAAGAGTCTTGAGAAGGGGAGACCTAACACCTGAAGCTAAAGGGTGGTATGCAATAGTTAGGAGATCCATCCTACCCACTGCAAACTCTTCAGAAATAGTCCCTAAAAGAGCCATCTTGCTTCATTGCATTATGGTGGGAGGGGAGATCAAAGTTTATAAACTCATTGCTGAACAGATACAAGAGTTTAGTGAGAAAAGTGACCCTGAATCCTGGCTTCACTTCCCTAGCACCATCATTAGACTGTGCATCGATGCCCAAGTACCACTTGAAGATGAAAGACCTAATTGGCTATATCCTGGATTGGCCATAACTGCGTACAGAATGACTCTTGGCCCAACTGCTCCAAGACATACAAGAAGAAGAAATGAAGAAGGGCAACAAGCGGAAGCAGAGCAAGAAGCAGAACAAGAAGGACAGGAAGGAGAAGACAGAGAAGAAGAGCAAGAAGAGCAAGCAATCCCAGAAAGAAGACAACGAATTCCCAGAGACCCCATGGATATGAGCAGAATGCAGGAAATCATGGAAGGAATGTCTCAACAATACATGAGGTCTCAGGAGAGACAAGAGGACTTTCACCTAAAAATGATGGATATGCAAAGGAACTTTGAATCAAGATTCTTAGATCTGCAAAGGGAACAGAATTTACACTTACAGGAATCCTTCAGCCACATATGCCAACACCAAGATGCCAATGTCTTGGCAATCAAGGAAGCCACCACTTTACAGAATGCAAGATACTCAGTCCAAGCTGATTACAACATCAGTTCGCAAATCAAGCTTAACTACATAGGGGAA
The DNA here is from genome assembly GCF_003086295.3 of Arachis hypogaea. Lineage (NCBI taxonomy): Eukaryota > Viridiplantae > Streptophyta > Magnoliopsida > Fabales > Fabaceae > Arachis > Arachis hypogaea. Next base: position 90,183,001 of record NC_092046.1, on the reverse strand, counting down.
CATCTACACAAGATGGACCCAGCATTCCCAGCTTTTGATGAGTATTTCAAAGGGAGGAAAGAAGGAGAAATAAACAAGGCAATGATCCTTGAAAAAGGAGTGGAAGAAACAATGAAAAAGGCTGGATTCTGGAAAAAGCTCATAAGAAAAGACAAAGGAAGCACAAGTGGTCAAAAAGAGGCAGGAAGCAAGAAGAAGCAGGATCCCAAGAATTAAGAAGAACCAAGCAATAAATAAGAGGTGGTCTCGTTCCTTAATAATCAAATGATAATTGGTGAATTGTCTTTATGAGCTTTCTTTCATCATAAGTCATTTAAGTTTTATGTGGAGTTTTTTTTTTTTTTTTTTTTTTTTTAGTATGAGTGTCTGTTATTGCTTTGAATAAAGTGAATGCCTAGATGTTTGGATATAACTTCACCTTCTTAAACAAGTGCTTGCCATGCTTGTTCTGTTTCCAAAAATAAAAGAAAAGTTTGAACAAAAGTAACTTGGCTAAATTAGTGACAAATCAAGTAGAATTAAGTGGTGGTATGCATGCTTGATTGTTCAGTCAGATCACTGGAAATAGAGTGTAGAATTATCATTTTTTATGTAGAAATTGAAAACTGTCTATGGATCTTGATGAATAAATGTCTTTGGCCATGAAAAAGAAAGAAAAAGAAGAAGAAAAAGCCACTAAAAAAGGGCAACCAAAAAGAAAAAAATTTGAGAAAATAAGCTAGGCACCAATGGTTTGAACTTCTGAGACAAATGCCTGTGGTGTTTATGTATTAAGGATATGCTTGGATGAATAGGTTCTGAGGAGTGTTTCAACACTTGGTAACTTGGGTTAACTAACCCGGGATTATCAACCAAAAGTCCATTATCAAGAGCAACCTAAATACAAAACATTTAGTCACACAAAGAGGTGCTGGGCACCAATGTCTCAAGAAGAAATGTGAACTAAAATGCCTAAAGGGGATATGTGTAGTGCACTGATAAGAAAAAGAAAATGCCAAAGGCTTGTGCAACACATGACACCAAGCAAACAAGGAGCAAAGGAGCTCTAAGAAAAAGAAAAGAAAAACAAAGAAGAGAAAAGTGCCAAGGACATAAGAATAACAAGAGGCCATAGCAGTGTTTGATGGATGCAATGAAAAAGTGATGATCTTACTTGATAAGTATGGAAAAGTGATGCTGCAACTTTCTGCATAAAACCCTTCTGATGAACTTCAAATGCTTGCTAATATAGCCAATGTAATTGCTTTCTGTTTCATACTTTCTTCTCAAATAACTCAGGACTTGCTTAGGGACAAGCAAGTATTAAGTTTGGTGTTGTGATGCCAAGGCATCTTAGGCTAGTTTCACTAGCATTTTTTTGATAGTTTTAGATGTTTTATGCATTTTCTTGAGCTTAAAGTAACCAAGAATGGTTAAAAGAAGAACAAAGCAATGAACCATCCAAACAGTATGATTTTGATGCAAATTCCATGAGTTTTTAGTTATATTACTTGAATGCTATGAATGGAAGATTTCTCATGAAATTTTGCAAGACTTTGATGCAATTCTTTGGATGATTTCAGGGAAGAAGAGGCTAGGCAAGGAAGCAACAAAGTCAATAAAGGAAGCTTGAATATCACATGTGGAGTTTAAGTTCCAGTTTAAGCCTAAACTGGAGCTTAAACGCCAGAATCATGAAGGCTAAGAAATGCTGAAACTGAAGTTTAACCTCCAGTTTAACCTTAAACTGGAGGTTAAACGCCAGAATGAAAGTCTCACCAAAGAAGCATTCCACGTTTAACCTCCAGTTTAACCTTAAACTGGAGGTTAAACGCCAGAATGAGAATGCCAATCAGGAAGCATTTCCACGTTTAACCTCCAGTTTAACCTTAAACTGGAGGTTAAACGCAAGAAATGGGAAGTGCACCAGGGAGCCATTTCCACGTTTAAGCTCCAGTTTGACCTTAAACTGGAGCTTAAACGTGTTCGACCAAGTTTTCTCCTCCAGGGTTGCTTTCTCCATTTCCACGTTTAAGCTCCAGTTTAACCTTAAACTGGAGCTTAAACGTGTTCGACACCTCCAGGGCTACATTTCTCAGCTTCCACGTGTTTGACTTTTACTTTTAGCTAGTTTTCATATCTTTGTAATTGAATTCAGAGCTATGACTCACTAAACCCCCTTTCATTGGGTTAGGGAGCTCTATTGTAATTCAATGAATCAATAATAGTTTATCTTCTTCTTCAATCTTTTCTCTTGAATTTTGTTAGAAAGCTTCTCGATCTAATTCCATTGGGTAGTTGTCTTGGGAAAGAAACTACCCATAATTGGAATCCTTCGGAACCTTGGGAAAGGAATGGAGGATTCATGCTAGAGAAGCTTTCTCAAAGTGAATTGGATTGGGGTTTGGATGGATATTGTGACATGTAATCCTACCAAATTGTGGTTCATGAAACTGTGTGGTATAATCAGTGATCGAGCATCATCTCTTCTTATGAACATTTAAACCAAGGGATTGGGAATTTGTTTGTTTTTAGAGAGAATTGGTGAGCCAAGGGATTGGGATCCAATCATATAAGATTGCCAAGCAAAATTCAATGAACGCATTGCTTGAGGAAGAGATAAACATGTTTTGATTCGGAGATCTCAATATCTCCTATAACTCAATGAATTCCCCATTTCTGATTTCCACTTTCTCTTTACATTCTGCAATTACATTCATGCAATCACCCCCATTCCCTTTTAATTTCAGCAATCTAGCTTCTGCTCTTTACCTCATGCAATTTAAGATTCCGCCATTTAAATTTCTTGTCATTTACTTTTCCCGCCAATTTTACATTCCGCAATTCTCATCTAAATCTTGATTCCGCTCAACTAGAACACACTTCTAATCCGAATTGCTCACTCAACCAATCCTTGTGGGATTCGACCTCACTCTATTGTGAGTTTTTACTTGACGATAACCGGTGCACTTGCCGGAAGGAATTTTGCCGATCGTGCAATTTCCTAAATCGTAGCATAACTAGTTTATGCGCATCAAGTTTATGGCGCCGTTGCCGGGGATTGGTTTTCGATTGACAATTCTCAAATTGGAAGTTAACTAGATTGAGCATTTTTTTTGTTTTGATTAATTCAGTACAAGTTACTTGTTGAATTTTAATTTCTGCACTCTGTTACATGCTTTCTTTCTTTATGCCTTTAAATTCAAGCAACTAACTCACTGACTCACTAACTGTTTGAATTAATTCCTCAACTGCTCTAACCATACTCTTCCATTAACCAAGAGTATTTCACTTGTTTGTTGCCTGTGCTGTGTTCTTGTATGACAGGTAGGAGAGGAGAGACATCAACTCCTCCATATACCGAACCAGAGAGGACCCTTCATAGACTGAGAAGGGAAGCAAGAGGGAAGAGAGTACTGGGAGAAGAGGAATCTGAAGGAGAATCTGAGGACAATTTTGAGGAAGCTTTAGATCTCAACATGGATAGAGAAGTTCACAACCATGAGAGAGCTGATGGAAACAATGCCATTCCTGAGAGGAGGGTTCTTAGTTCATACATAAACCCAACCTCTGGGAATTGTGGTAGCAGCATCCAGAAACCACCCATTCAGGCCAACAATTTTGAGCTCAAACCACAGCTAATATCACTTGTGGAGAATCATTGTTCATTTGGTGGAAGTGCTAATGAAGACCTAAACCAACATCTCACAAAATTCCTGAGAATTTGTGACACTGTGAAGTCCAATGGAGTCCAGGAAGATGCATATAAACTGCTTTTGTTCCCATTTTCACTTAGGGACAAGGCAGCTAAGTGGCTGGAATCATTCCCAAGGGGGAGCCTAACAACCTGGGATGAGGTGGAAAGCAAGTTTCTGGCACGTTTCTACCCCCCACAAAAGGTCAATAGGCTTCGATCTGAGGTTCAGACGTTTAGACAACAAGATGGTGAAACTCTCTACGAGGCATGGGAGAGATTCAAGGATTTGACAAGGAAATGCCCACCAGACATGTTCCATGACTGGGTGCAATTGCATATTTTCTATGATGGACTGTCTTATGAATCAAGGAAGGCTGTAGACCATTCATCAGGAGGTTCATTGAACAGGAAAAAGACTGTGGAAGAAGCCATTGAAGTGATTGAGACAGTGGCTGAGAACGAGTACTACTATGCATCAGAGAGACACAACACTAAGGGAGTCATGGAGCTGAACCATGTTGATACAATTCTAGCCCAAAACAAGGTGTTTGCCAAGCAACTAGCAGAGCTCACCAGGAAATTAGAAACAAAACAAGTGGCTGCAATACACACACAAGAGCAAGAGGAAGAAAGCACTGAAGGAGGTGATTGGGAAGAGGCCAATTATGTAGGAAATCAACAAAGGCAACCATATGATCCACATTCCAACACTTACAACCCAGGCTGGAAAAACCACCCAAACTTTGGGTGGGGAAACCAGCAAAACCAACATAACAAGTCCACATACCAAAACTCCAACCAAAGATCATACCAAGCCACACAAAACACTTACTCTCAACCACCATATCATGGCCAAAATAATCAACCTACCCAACCTAACCCGAACCAACAATTTCAAGATCAATTAAACAGCATAGAAGGAGTGCTGGCACACATGGGTCAGGACATAATTGAATTGAAAAGCTTCAGGGATGATGTGAGAACTACCTTAAGAAACCATGGTGAAAAACTCAAGAGGATGGAGTCTCAAGTAGGAGAGCTATCTCAACAGGCCCCCAAATCAACTGCAGTATTCCCTAGTGACACAGAAAAGAATCCTAAAGGGGAACAAAAGGGAGTGAGATGGGAAGAATGCAAAGCCATCACCATATTGAAAGAAGTCTCAGAAGAAGAAGGAATCAGATCCTCAGAACAGGAGCCAGAAATCTTGAAGGAAGGTGTGGAGGAAGCTAAGCAGGAAAGTGAAACTGAGCAAGCCAAGGAACTGCAAAAAGGCACGATGGAAACATACCAACCAAAAGCACCATTTCCTCAGAGGTTAGGAGAAGGTGAAAAAGGGAAAACCTATTCAAGGTTTTTAGAGACATTTAAGTCTCTCCATATCAATATTCCCTTTCTTGAGATTCTCCATCAAATGCCTACACACATCAAGTATTTAAAGGAATTGTTGAGCAAGAAAAGAGTTTTGAAGGGAGGACAAACGGTAACAATGAACAAAGAATGCAGTGCCCTCATCAAGAAGGACACAGTCTCTAAGAAAACAGACCCAGGAAGTTTTCATATTCCTTGCATCATAGGAGAAACAAAAATTGACAGAGGATTTTGTGATCTAGGAGCTAGCATAAATGTGATGCCTCTAACTCTTATGAAGAGGCTACAACTGAATGAGGTGAGATCCACTGATGTAATCATACAACTGGCTGACAAAACTCAGAAGCAAGCTGAAGGGGTGGTTGAGAATGTGCTGGTGAAAGTGGGAGATTATTACTTCCCCACAGACTTTGTCATTTTGGACATGGAGGAAAGCTACCTACACCCTATCATTCTGGGAAGACCTTTTCTAGCCACTACTAGAGCGCTCATAGATGTAGAACAAGGAGAGCTAATTCTGAGAATACATGATGAACAGCTCATTTTCAAAGTTTTCAAACCTGCATCTGAGCCTGAACCAGAACCTGAAAAGCCTAAGGATGATAGTAGTCATCTGTGTTTGGAGGAAAGTAATCCAGCAGCTGAAACTCTAAAACAGTCTTTGGAAGGCAAACAGGAGTTGCAAGAGTTAAAGCCACAAGAATCAATGGAAACAGATCAGAAGGATCCTCCTAGCATAAGGGTCAATGAAGAAATCCTCAAGAGAAAGGGAAGAATGATAGGGAAATTGCCAAGAGGGTGGAGGAACAAGAAAATTCCCACTGAAGGTTTTTCTCCGGGAGATAAAGTGATATCAAGTCATTATCTGCCAATCCCACCTGGCCTCAAAACCATTCCTTCCCAGCTCCCTCAAGTGTTCACAATCAGGAAAGTTCTTTCTATGGAACATTTAGAGGTCATAAAGGAATCAAGTGGAGACGTTTGCATAGTGAGAGGAGAAGACGTCAAGCACTACAATCCACCCTAACAAGGGACAACCGTCAAGCTAGTGACGTTAAAGAAGCGCTTCATGGGAGGCAACCCATGTTTTTAATATCCTTACTCTTTTTTGTGTTGTTTTGCATCTAATAAAGCATGGTTTCTTATGCATGAACTTGAATCCTCAGGACAACTGCTGAAAGAGTGCACTAAACATTGCATATAAAATACAATTTGTCTCTAAGTTTGGTGTGCCTGAGGGCACCCCAAACTTTATTCAAAATGCATTCAATTTTTCATGCAAAGAGCACAACCAAACATTAAGTTTGGTGTTCCTCTTTGAACACGGTTCATGAAAAGCAAGAAGTTCCTCTGGATTTCGAAATTCATGACAAGTAGACCATTCGCATGTTTTAATACTTTGGTTTCAATTACTTAGGGTAGTAACTTTGTTTAGAATCAAAGAGCCAAAGTGACTATGATTTATTAGAATTATGCACATTCATTAAGGACAACCAATATGGATTTCATGTCATCAGGAGACTTTACCAAACACTAAGTTTGGTGTCCAATAATAAGTGTGCATACATACAAAAGTCACGGCTATAAGCTCATGGAGTCAATCATTGATTTACATGTGCAAGTACTATTCATCATTCACATGGACCGAAAAATGATAGCAAACTTGTTTGTTTGTGCAGGTACAAAAGAAAAGACAAAAATGGAGGAAAAAGACAAAGGGAGGTACGGTGCTTGGTCAAAAAGAAAGTTCACAAGTCTTTGAAGCTAACACATGGGAAAAGGGAGTTCTGCAAGAAAAGATTGCTACATGTACAACCTAATGCACCCAGAATACTTCCAAGAAAATGAAAAGCAATTCATTCTTCTCCCTAATTCATATATTTACCATCAAGCCACCCTTCTCAAACCACCCTAGCCGTCCATTTTTCACTTAAGGGCCCTATAAAGAACCACTTGGGGAACGAGTTCAACACCACCAAATCTCCTTCATGCACATTTTCTTCATCATAGCATAAACTATCTCTTGCCGAAAACAACCTCCCCACATTTCCAACAACTGTGATGCCAAGGCATCTTAGGCTAGTTTCACTAGCCTTTTTCTTTTATTTTTAGTTGTTTTATGCATTTTCTAGAGCCTTAAGTAATCATTTTGGGCCAAATAGTCATGCTTGTCTTAAATCATTCAACATGAAGATTTTGATGCAAATTCCATGAGTTTTTAGTTATATTCCTTGAAAGCTATGAATGGAAGAATTCTCATGAATTTTTGCAAGACTTTGATGCAATTGTTTGGATGATTTCAGGGAAGAAGAGGCTAGGCAAGGAAGCAACAAAATCAATAAAGGAAGCTTGAATATCACATGTGGAGTTTAAGATCCAGTTTAAGCCTAAACTGGAGCTTAAACGCCAGAATCATGAAGGCTAAGAAATGCTGGAACTGGCGTTTAACCTCCAGTTTAACCTTAAACTGGAAGTTAAACGCCAGAATGAGAATTTCACCAAGGAAGCATTTCCACGTTTAACCTCCAGTTTAACCTTAAACTGGAGGTTAAACGCCAGAATTGAGAAATGAACCAGGATGGCTTTCCTCCATTTCCACGTTTAAGCTTCAGTTTAACCTTAAACTGAAGCTTAAACGTGTTCGACAATTCCACACTCCAGGGTTGCCTTCTTCCATTTCCATGTTTAAGCTTCAGTTTAACCTTAAACTGAAGCTTAAACGTGCTCGAGCTTGTGCCTCCAGGGAGTGCCAGCGTTTAAGCTCCAGTTTAAGCTTAAACTGGAGCTTAAACGTGTTATATGGAACAGCTTGACCATGCCTTCTTCAAACATAAATAACTTGAGCTACAAAACTCCAAATGAGGTGATTCAAAATGCATTGGAAAGAAGACATCTAGAGCTTTCCAAGCATATATGGCATGCATGGTGGATACTAAAAATTGAGGGAGAAAACAGCCCCGTAATGTGCATAGAAGAGCATAGTACCAACATGCAACCAGGCCAGCTGACCTCTTCACCTTCCATGGAGTATAACTCGAGTTGTAGAACTCCAAATGATGCGCTTCCAGTTGCATTGGAAAGTAGACATCCAGAGCTTTCCAACGATGTATAGAAGTATGGGGTGGACAATGCAACTGAGCTCCCAAAATTGGCATTTTCGAGCACGTTTAAGTGACTTAAACGTTGGCTTAAACGCTGTCAAACCAACCAGCAACCTTGTCACCTTCAATCAAGCATAACTTGAGCTATAGAGATCCAATTGAGGTGCTTCCAGTTGCGTTAGAAAGCTGACATCCATAGCTTTCCAACAAGGTATAATAGTCTATATTTGGCATCAAATTGGCAAGGTTGACAAGAGAACAAAGTGACGACTCAAGAAAGGGGGGTGCAACGTTTGAGTGTAGTTTAATGGATCATTATCCTTTTTGGATCAATTATGTCACTCTACCCTTCAAGCAAGCAAGGCCCATCAACAACACCAAATCAAGGCCACAAGAATCATCTAGAATAGTTTATTTTCATTTGATTGTAATTTGCTTTGAATTTCATTTTCATTTTGTAATTTAGGGAGCCTATTTAAAGGCCTTAGTTTCTGCATTTGAAAAAAAAGGGGGACTGGATGAAAGGGGAATCCAGCCCCTGAGGGGGCATCGGGGAACTTTGGATCATTTTCTTGAGTTTTGTAATTGAATTGAGAGCTATGACTAACTAAACCCCTTTCATTGGGTTAGGGAGCTCTATTGGAATTCAATGAATCAATAATAGTTTATTCTTCTTCTTCAATCTTTTCTCTTGAATTTTGTTAGAAAGCTTCTCGATCTAATTCCATTGGTTAGTTGTCTTGGGAAAGAGACTATCCATAATTGGAATCCTTCGGAACCTTGGGAAAGGAATGGAGGATTCATGCTAGAGAAGCTTTCTCACAGTGAATTGGATTGGGATTTGGATGGATATTGTGACATGTAATCCTACCAAATTGTGGTTCATGAAACTGTGTGGTATAATCAGTGATCGAGCATCATCTCTTCTTACAAACATTTAAACCAAGGGATTGGGAATTTGTTTGTTTTTAGAGAGAATTGGTGAGCCAAGGGATTGGGATCCAATCATATAAGATTGCCAAGCAAAATTCAATGAACGCATTGGTTGAGGAAGAGATAAACATGTTTTGATTCGGAGATCTCAATATCTCCTAAAACCCAATGAATTCCCCATCTCCGATTTCCACTTTCTCTTTACGTTCTGCAATTAAATTCATGCAATCACCCCCATCCCTTTTAATTTCAGCAATTTAGCTTCTCGCTCTTTAATTCCTGCAATTTTACATTCCGCAATTCTCATCTAAATCTTGATTCCGCTCAACTAGAACATACTTCTAATCCGAATTGCTCACTCAACCAATCCTTGTGGGATTCGACCTCACTCTATTGTGAGTTTTTACTTGACGATAACCGGTGCACTTGCCGGAAGGAATTTTGCCGATCGTGCAATTTCCTAAATCGTAGCATAACAAGTTTATGCGCATCAAGTTTATGGCGCCGTTGCCGGGGATTGGTTTTCGATTGACAATTCTCCAATTGGAAGTTAACTAGATTGAGCAATTTTTCTTTTCTTTTGTTAATAGTTTTTGTTTCAGTTTATTACTGCTAATTTCTGCAAATTTTAATTTGTTTTCTTTGCTTATTCACTTGTTAGCATACTAACCACTAGCTGTTTGTGATATTGCCTCACTATGGAATTTCCACTATCTTTGGATGAGTATTGTTTGAGACTGAGCACATTGCAAAAAAGAAAGGACTATCCATCATCTTTTGGTCAATCAAAATTCATGAGAAACTCTCCACCACCACAGAATGATTCATGTTATTATGCTCATGGTGGGTGGGAGTATCAGGAACAGGAAACGGGGTACTTCCCAGAGCCACAAAATGGTCCATGTTTTGGTGAATTTGATCACTACTCAAGTTGTGGCTGGGAAGATCAAAACCAAAGAGATTTCACTTATTCACACCCCATTCATCAAGAGCCATCACCTCTGAATTATCCAACCTCACCTCCTAGTTTTACATATCCAAATTCTTCATCACTTGAGCATTTCTCAGCACAAAATTCCTTCTCAAATTCATACAATTCATTTCACTATCCACAAGACTCATTCCACTACACACAAGAGTCATACCACTACCAACACTCCAACCAAAGACTCTATCAGCCCACACAAAACACATACTCCCAGCCACCATATCACAGCCAAGATAATCAACCTCATCAACCCAATCCGAACCAACAATTTCAAGATCAATTAAACAGGATAGAAGGAATGATTGCAACTATGGGCAGAGATGTGGCCGATTTGAAAAGCTTTAAGGAAGAAGTGATATCCAACTTACAAAATCATGGTGCTGCCATTCAAAAGCTAGAAGCACAAATTGGATATCTATCAAAGCAAATCCCTACCCACAATTTTTCTAGTGATACCATGGCAAACCCAAGGGAGGAATCAGAAGAACAAGAAAGGGAGAAAGTCAATCAAGGGAGATCACACTCCAATGACACAGAGAGTTGCAAAGAGGAAGGGTTCATTGAACCACAAATTCAGGAAGCTTTTGATGAACAGGATACTCCAACTGTCCAACAACAACCAAGTTCTGAGATCAAGGATGTGAAGGCAGTAGAAACAAGCACCAAAATGAGGATTGTGACCGAGAAACAAAGGATCATATCCATGAAGAAGAGAAGGTCGAAGAACAATCCAACTCCTGAGCCAACAAGCAAGTTCACTCAAGCCAATCACAAGGGAAAGCTTGCTGGAAAGAAGCATTCACAACAAGGGGCACTAACTAGCTCCTTTATCCACTTGAAGTCATTCCTCTTAACAAACTGGAAGAAGAGGAAGAAAGTCAGGAACAGCATGTCAAGCTAATGACGTTAAAGAAGCGCTTGTTGGGAGGCAACCCAACCAAAGGTAGTTTTTCTTTTCTAGTTATTTCGATAAAAGAGTTAAGTAGATTTATCTGTATTGCAAGGAGCTAAGTTTGGTGTTGCACACCAAAACAATTCAAGGGTGAATGTGAGATTCTAAGTTTGGTGTTCCACCAAAAAACTTCATTAAAAGCACATTTCTACCTCAGCATGACTAGTCACTAGCTCCAACCAATCAGGGAAACTACTTAAACAATAGTTTAATTTCTAGTTCATAGTTTCTTTTTCTAGTTCATAGTTATTTTCTTAATAAAAGCACATGAGGTTTTCTGCATATGATCCCAATTGCTGCATATGGCAAGGAACTAAGTTTCGTGTTCACACACCAATCTAAGTTCAGAGGCCTACAAACATCCATGCATGCTAACCAATTCTCAAAGTGCTTGGGGAACAAGCAACTTCTAATAGCTTTGCAGGAAGACAATCAATCTCATGGAAGGAATATACATCATCATCAAAGAGAACACCAAGGCTAGGAAGGATGATGAACAACAAAGAAGATGCTAAAAGGTTGTATTGTCACTTAATTACTTGTACTTTGAATTGCTGATATTTGAAGTTTGCATGCACCCCTGCTTTAAGTTTGAGTCATTGCAGTTTTTGTTTGTCTGTTTGTTTAATTTTCAAATAAGTGATAGTCTAAGTGTCTGGATAACTTCATCTTCTTAAACAAATGCTTGCCATGCTTGTTCTATTTCCATAAAATAAAAGAAATGTTTGAACAAAAGTAACTCAATTCCATTTGGTAAGAAATCAAATAAGATTAAGTGTTGGTATGCATGTTTGATTGAATAGTCAGCTCACTAAGAAATAAAGTTAGAATTGTCACTTTTAGTGGAAATTAGGATGCTGTCTATGGATCTTGATGAATAAATGTCTTTGGCCATGAAAAAGAAAGAAAAAGAAGAAGAAAAAGCCACTGAAAAAGGGCAACCAAAAAGCAAAAAAAAAAATTTGAGAAAATAAGCTAGGCACCAATGGTTTGAACTTCTGAGACAAATGCCTGTGGTGTTTATGTATTAAGGATATGCTTGGATGAATAGGTTCTGAGGAGTGTTTCAACACTTGGTAACTTGGGTTAACTAACCCGGGATTATCAACCAAAAGTCCATTATCAAGAGCAACCTAAATACAAAACATTTAGTCACACAAAGAGGTGCTGGGCACCAATGTCTCAAGAAGAAATGTGAACTAAAATGCCTGTACTGGATATGTGTAGTGCACTAATAAGAAAAAGAAAATGCCAAAGGCTTGAGCAACACATGACACTGAGCAACAAGGAGCAAATAAGCTCAAAGAAAAAGAAAAACAAAGAAAAGAAACTTGCCAAGGATATGTGAATAACAAGAGGCCATAAGCAGTGTTTTAGTGGAAACATAAAAAGTGACATTCTTACCTAAGAAACAATAAGGTGATGCTGCAACAACTTTCTGCATGAACACCCCATTAATCAATGTCAATTACTTACTGATATGGCTAATGAATTTACTTTCTGTTTCATTCTTTCTTCTCAATAATTCAGAACTTGCTTGGGGACAAGCAAGGATTAAGTTTGGTGTTGTGATGCCAAGGCATCTTAGGCTAGTTTCACTAGCCTTTTTCTTTTATTTTTAGTTGTTTTATGCATTTTCTAGAGCCTTAAGTAATCATTTTGGGCCAAATAGTCATGCTTGTCTTAAATCATTCAACATGAAGATTTTGATGCAAATTCCATGAGTTTTTAGTTATATTCCTTGAAAGCTATGAATGGAAGAATTCTCATGAATTTTTGATAGTGGAATTGTCTTTATGCGCCATAAACTTGATGCGCATAAACTTGTTATGCTACGATTTAGGAAATTGCACGATCGGCAAAATTCCTTCCGGCAAGTGCACCGGTTATCGTCAAGTAAAAACTCACAATAGAGTGAGGTCGAATCCCACAAGGATTGGTTGAGTGAGCAATTCGGATTAGAAGTATGTTCTAGTTGAGCAGAATCAAGATTTAGATGAGAATTGCGGAATGTAAAATTGCATGAATTAAAGAGCGAGAAGCTAAATTGCTGAAATTAAAAGGGATGGGGGTGATTGCATGAATTTAATTGCAGAATGTAAAGAGAAAGTGGTAAATCAGAAATGGGGAGTTCATTGGGTGTTAGGAGATATTGAGATCTCCGAATCAAAACAACTTTTATCCCTTCCTCAACCAATGCATTCATTAAATTTTGCTTGGCAATATTATATGATTGGATCCCAATCCCTTGGCTCACCAATTCTATCTAAAAACAAACAAATTCCCAATCCCTTGGTTTAAATGTTCATAAGAAGAGATGATGCTCGATCACTGATTATACTACACAGTTTCATGAACCACAATTTGGTAGGATTACATGTCACAATATCCATCCAAACCCCAATCCAATTCACTGTGAGAAAGCTTCTCTAGCATGAATCCTCCATTCCTTTCCCAAGGTTCCGAAGGATTCCAATTATGGGTAGTTTCTTTCCCAAGACAACTACCCAATGGAATTAGATCGAGAAGCTTTCTAACAAAATTCAAGAGAAAAGATTGAAGAAGAAGATAAAACTATTATTGATTCATTGAATTACAATAGAGCTCCCTAACCCAATGAAAGGGGGTTTAGTGAGTCATAGCTCTGAATTCAATTACAAAGATATGAAAACTAGCTAAAAGTAAAAGTAAAAAAAAGTCCTTCCTAACTTAAATTCTATCCTATTTATACACTTTCTATATTGAGCTTCTGTTGTGTTTCTTGGGCTTTGAGGCCTCTCCCTGCTTTCCTTTTGCCTTGGGTTTATGATCCATAATCTTGATGAGGCTGTTGATCCAAAATCTGTAACATTCATTGAGCCAACTTAGTGATAATCAAATAATGACACATGACTCAATAAATTGAAATTTCAGACTCATCAATCCTTCAGGCCCAATCCCATAAACCATGATATTCAATTGGGTTTCATACCAGAGTAAGTTTAAGTTAATGTTTGTGCTCAAATACTAACTTAAACCGCAATATTGATGGCCCAGAAACCTTTTCCAAGAGTGGCGTTTAAGTTGCAGTTTAAGCTTAAACTGTAGCTTAAACGCCAGACACTTCCAGTGATGCCTTTTGTGGAAGCACGTTTAGGCTTCAGTTTAAGGTTAAACTGAAGCTTAAACGTGGAAATGGAAGAAGGCAGCCCTGGAGGGTAACTTAGTCGAACACGTTTAAGCTTCAGTTTAAGGTTAAACTGAAGCTTAAACGTGGAGATAGAAAAGGCAGCCCTGGAGGTCGAACACGTTTAAGCTCCAGTTTAAGGTTAAACTGGAGCTTAAACGTGGAAATGGAAGAAGGCATCCTGGAGGTCGAACACGTTTAAGCTCCAGTTTAAGGTTAAACTGGAGCTTAAACGTGGAAGCTGAGAAAGGTAGCCCTGGAGGTGTCGAACACGTTTAAGCTCCAGTTTAAGGTTAAACTGGAGCTTAAACGTGGAAATGGAGAAAGCAACCCTGGAGGAGAAAACTTGGTCGAACACGTTTAAGCTCCAGTTTAAGGTCAAACTGGAGCTTAAACGTGGAAATGGCTCCCTGGTGCACTTCCCATTTCTGGCGTTTAACCTCCAGTTTAAGGTTAAACTGGAGGTTAAACGTGGAAATGCTTCCTGATTGGCATTCTCATTCTGGCGTTTAACCTCCAGTTTAAGGTTAAACTGGAGGTTAAACGTGGAATGCTTCTTTGGTGAGACTTTCATTCTGGCGTTTAACCTCCAGTTTAAGGTTAAACTGGAGGTTAAACTTCAGTTTCAGCATTTCTTAGCCTTCATGATTCTGGCGTTTAAGCTCCAGTTTAGGCTTAAACTGGAACTTAAACTCCACATGTGATATTCAAGCTTCCTTTATTGACTTTGTTGCTTCCTTGCCTAGCCTCTTCTTCCCTGAAATCATCCAAACAATTGCATCAAAGTCTTGCAAAATTTCATGAGAAATCTTCCATTCATAGCATTCAAGTAATATAACTAAAAACTCATGGAATTTGCATCAAAATCATACTGTTTGGATGGTTCATTGCTTTGTTCTTCTTTTAACCATTCTTGGTTACTTTAAGCTCAAGAAAATGCATAAAACATCTAAAACTATCAAAAAAATGCTAGTGAAACTAGCCTAAGATGCCTTGGCATCTCCCGTTCCCTTTTAATTTACAACGGCGCCATAAACTTGATGCGCATAAACTAGTTATGCTACGATTTAGGAAATTGCACGATCGGCAAAATTCCTTCCGGCAAGTGCACCGGTTATCGTCAAGTAAAAACTCACAATAGAGTGAGGTCGAATCCCACAAGGATTGGTTGAGTGAGCAATTCGGATTAGAAGTGTGTTCTAGTTGAGCGGAATCAAGATTTAGATGAGAATTGCGGAATGTAAAATTGGCGGGAAAAGTAAATGACAAGAAATTTAAATGGCGGAATCTTAAATTGCATGAAGTAAAGAGCAGAAGCTAGATTGCTGAAATTAAAAGGGAATCGGGGTGATTGCATGAATGTAATTGCAGAATGTAAAGAGAAAGTGGAAATCAGAAATGGGGAATTCATTGGGTTATAGGAGATATTGAGATCTCCGAATCAAAACATGTTTATCTCTTCCTCAAGCAATGCGTTCATTGAATTTTGCTTGGCAATCTTATATGATTGGATCCCAATCCCTTGGCTCACCAATTCTCTCTAAAAACAAACAAATTCCCAATCCCTTGGTTTAAATGTTCATAAGAAGAGATGATGCTCGATCACTGATTATACCACACAGTTTCATGAACCACAATTTGGTAGGATTACATGTCACAATATCCATCCAAACCCCAATCCAATTCACTGTGAGAAAGCTTCTCTAGCATGAATCCTCCATTCCTTTCCCAAGGTTCCGAAGGATTCCAATTATGGGTAGTTTCTTTCCCAAGACAACTACCCAATGGAATTAGATCGAGAAGCTTTCTAACAAAATTCAAGAGAAAAGATTGAAGAAGAAGATAAACTATTATTGATTCATTGAATTACAATAGAGCTCCCTAACCCATGTGTTAGCTTCAAAGACTTGTGAACTTTCTTTTTGACCAAGCACCGTACCTCCCTTTGTCTTTTTCCTCCATTTTTGTCTTTTCTTTTGTACCTGCACAAACAAACAAGTTTGCTATCATTTTTCGGTCCATGTGAATGATGAATAGTACTTGCACATGTAAATCAATGATTGACTCCATGAGCTTATAGCCGTGACTTTTGTATGTATGCACACTTATTATTGGACACCAAACTTAGTGTTTGGTAAAGTCTCCTGATGACATGAAATCCATATTGGTTGTCCTTAATGAATGTGCATAATTCTAATAAATCATAGTCACTTTGGCTCTTTGATTCTAAACAAAGTTACTACCCTAAGTAATTGAAACCAAAGTATTAAAACATGCGAATGGTCTACTTGTCATGAATTTCGAAATCCAGAGGAACTTCTTGCTTTTCATGAACCGTGTTCAAAGAGGAACACCAAACTTAATGTTTGGTTGTGCTCTTTGCATGAAAAATTGAATGCATTTTGAATAAAGTTTGGGGTGCCCTCAGGCACACCAAACTTAGAGACAAATTGTATTTTATATGCAATGTTTAGTGCACTCTTTCAGCAGTTGTCCTGAGGATTCAAGTTCATGCATAAGAAACCATGCTTTATTAGATGCAAAACAACACAAAAAAGAGTAAGGATATTAAAAACATGGGTTGCCTCCCATGAAGCGCTTCTTTAACGTCACTAGCTTGACGGTTGTCCCTTGTTAGGGTGGATTGTAGTGCTTGACGTCTTCTCCTCTCACTATGCAAACGTCTCCACTTGATTCCTTTATGACCTCTAAATGTTCCATAGAAAGAACTTTCCTGATTGTGAACACTTGAGGGAGCTGGGAAGGAATGGTTTTGAGGCCAGGTGGGATTGGCAGATAATGACTTGATATCACTTTATCTCCCGGAGAAAAACCTTCAGTGGGAATTTTCTTGTTCCTCCACCCTCTTGGCAATTTCCCTATCATTCTTCCCTTTCTCTTGAGGATTTCTTCATTGACCCTTATGCTAGGAGGATCCTTCTGATCTGTTTCCATTGATTCTTGTGGCTTTAACTCTTGCAACTCCTGTTTGCCTTCCAAAGACTGTTTTAGAGTTTCAGCTGCTGGATTACTTTCCTCCAAACACAGATGACTACTATCATCCTTAGGCTTTTCAGGTTCTGGTTCAGGCTCAGATGCAGGTTTGAAAACTTTGAAAATGAGCTGTTCATCATGTATTCTCAGAATTAGCTCTCCTTGTTCTACATCTATGAACGCTCTAGTAGTGGCTAGAAAAGGTCTTCCCAGAATGATAGGGTGTAGGTAGCTTTCCTCCATGTCCAAAATGACAAAGTCTGTGGGGAAGTAATAATCTCCCACTTTCACCAGCACATTCTCAACCACCCCTTCAGCTTGCTTCTGAGTTTTGTCAGCCAGTTGTATGATTACATCAGTGGATCTCACCTCATTCAGTTGTAGCCTCTTCATAAGAGTTAGAGGCATCACATTTATGCTAGCTCCTAGATCACAGAATCCTCTGTCAATTTTTGTTTCTCCTATGATGCAAGGAATATGAAAACTTCCTGGGTCTGTTTTCTTAGAGACTGTGTCCTTCTTGATGAGGGCACTGCATTCTTTGTTCATTGTTACCGTTTGTCCTCCCTTCAAAACTCTTTTCTTGCTCAACAATTCCTTTAAATACTTGATGTGTGTAGGCATTTGATGGAGAATCTCAAGAAAGGGAATATTGATATGGAGAGACTTAAATGTCTCTAAAAACCTTGAATAGGTTTTCCCTTTTTCACCTTCTCCTAACCTCTGAGGAAATGGTGCTTTTGGTTGGTATGTTTCCATCGTGCCTTTTTGCAGTTCCTTGGCTTGCTCAGTTTCACTTTCCTGCTTAGCTTCCTCCACACCTTCCTTCAATATTTCTGGCTCCTGTTCTGAGGATCTGATTCCTTCTTCTTCTGAGACTTCTTTCAATATGGTGATGGCTTTGCATTCTTCCCATCTCACTCCCTTTTGTTCCCCTTTAGGATTCTTTTCTGTGTCACTAGGGAACACTGCAGTTGATTTGGGGGCCTGTTGAGATAGTTCTCCTACTTGAGACTCCATCCTCTTGAGTTTTTCACCATGGTTTCTTAAGGTAGTTCTCACATCATCCCTGAAGCTTTTCAATTCAATTATGTCCTGACCCATGTGTGCCAGCACTCCTTCTATCCTGTTTAATTGATCTTGAAATTGTTGGTTCGGGTTAGGTTGGGTAGGTTGATTATTTTGGCCATGATATGGTGGTTGAGAGTAAGTGTTTTGTGTGGCTTGGTATGATCTTTGGTTGGAGTTTTGGTATGTGGACTTGTTATGTTGGTTTTGCTGGTTTCCCCACCCAAAGTTTGGGTGGTTTTTCCAGCCTGGGTTGTAAGTGTTGGAATGTGGATCATATGGTTGCCTTTGTTGATTTCCTACATAATTGGCCTCTTCCCAATCACCTCCTTCAGTGCTTTCTTCCTCTTGCTCTTGTGTGTGTATTGCAGCCACTTGTTTTGTTTCTAATTTCCTGGTGAGCTCTGCTAGTTGCTTGGCAAACACCTTGTTTTGGGCTAGAATTGTATCAACATGGTTCAGCTCCATGACTCCCTTAGTGTTGTGTCTCTCTGATGCATAGTAGTACTCGTTCTCAGCCACTGTCTCAATCACTTCAATGGCTTCTTCCACAGTCTTTTTCCTGTTCAATGAACCTCCTGATGAATGGTCTACAGCCTTCCTTGATTCATAAGACAGTCCATCATAGAAAATATGCAATTGCACCCAGTCATGGAACATGTCTGGTGGCCATTTCCTTGTCAAATCCTTGAATCTCTCCCATGCCTCGTAGCGAGTTTCACCATCTTGTTGTCTAAACGTCTGAACCTCAGATCGAAGCCTATTGACCTTTTGTGGGGGTAGAAACGTGCCAGAAACTTGCTTTCCACCTCATCCCAGGTTGTTAGGCTCCCCCTTGGGAATGATTCCAGCCACTTAGCTGCCTTGTCCCTAAGTGAAAATGGGAACAAAAGCAGTTTATATGCATCTTCCTGGACTCCATTGGACTTCACAGTGTCACAAATTCTCAGGAATTTTGTGAGATGTTGGTTTGGGTCTTCATTAGCACTTCCACCAAATGAACAATGATTCTCCACAAGTGATATTAGCTGTGGTTTGAGCTCAAAATTGTTGGCCTGAATGGGTGGTTTCTGGATGCTGCTACCACAATTCCCAGAGGTTGGGTTTATGTATGAACTAAGAACCCTCCTCTCAGGAATGGCATTGTTTCCATCAGCTCTCTCATGGTTGTGAACTTCTCTATCCATGTTGAGATCTAAAGCTTCCTCAAAATTGTCCTCAGATTCTCCTTCAGATTCCTCTTCTCCCAGTACTCTCTTCCCTCTTGCTTCCCTTCTCAGTCTATGAAGGGTCCTCTCTGGTTCGGTATATGGAGGAGTTGATGTCTCTCCTCTCCTACCTGTCATACAAGAACACAGCACAGGCAACAAACAAGTGAAATACTCTTGGTTAATGGAAGAGTATGGTTAGAGCAGTTGAGGAATTAATTCAAACAGTTAGTGAGTCAGTGAGTTAGTTGCTTGAATTTAAAGGCATAAAGAAAGAAAGCAGGTAACAGAGTGCAGAAATTAAAATTCAACAAGTAACTTGTACTGAATTAATCAAAACAAAAAAAAATGCTCAATCTAGTTAACTTCCAATTTGAGAATTGTCAATTGAAAACCAATCCCCGGCAACGGCGCCATAAACTTGATGCGCATAAACTAGTTATGCTACGATTTAGGAAATTGCACGATCGGCAAAATTCCTTCCGGCAAGTGCACCGGTTATCGTCAAGTAAAAACTCACAATAGAGTGAGGTCGAATCCCACAAGGATTGGTTGA
Organism: Arachis hypogaea; assembly: GCF_003086295.3. Taxonomy (NCBI): domain Eukaryota; kingdom Viridiplantae; phylum Streptophyta; class Magnoliopsida; order Fabales; family Fabaceae; genus Arachis; species Arachis hypogaea. Next base: position 90,162,988 of record NC_092046.1, on the reverse strand, counting down.
GTGAGCAATTCGGATTAGAAGTGTGTTCTAGTTGAGCGGAATCAAGATTTAGATGAGAATTTCGGAATGTAAAATTGGCGGGAAAAGTAAATGACAAGAAATTTAAATGGCGGAATCTTAAATTGCATGAATTAAAGAGCAGAAGCTAAATTGCTGAAATTAAAAGGGAATGGGGGTGATTGCATGAATTGAGTTGCAGAATGTAAAGAGAAAGTGGAAATCAGAAATGGGGAATTCATTGGGTTATAGGAGATATTGAGATCTCCGAATCAAAACATGTTTATCTCTTCCTCAACCAATGCGTTCATTGAATTTTGCTTGGCAATCTTATATGATTGGATCCCAATCCCTTGGCTCACCAATTCTCTCTAAAAACAAACAAATTCCCAATCCCTTGGTTTAAATGTTCATAAGAAGAGATGATGCTCGATCACTGATTTTACCACACAGTTTCATGAACCACAATTTGGTAGGATTACATGTCACAATATCCATCCAAACCCCAATCCAATTCACTGTGAGAAAGCTTCTCTAGCATGAATCCTCCATTCCTTTCCCAAGGTTCCGAAGGATTCCAATTATGGGTAGTTTCTTTCCCAAGACAACTACCCAATGGAATTAGATCGAGAAGCTTTCTAACAAAATTCAAGAGAAAAGATTGAAGAAGAAGATAAACTATTATTGATTCATTGAATTACAATAGAGCTCCCTAACCCAATGAAAGGGGGTTTAGTGAGTCATAGCTCTGAATTCAGTTACAAAGATATGAAAACTAGCCAAATGAAAGATAAAAGTCCTTCCTAACTTAAATTCTATCCTATTTATACACTTTCTATATTGAGCTTCTGTTGTGTTTCTTGGGCTTTGAGGCCTCTCCTTGCTTTCCTTTTGCCTTGGGTTTATGATCCATAATCTTGATGAGGCTGTTGATCCAAAATCTGTAACATTCATTGAGCCAACTTAGTGATAATCAAATAATGACACATGACTCAATAAATTGAAATTTCAGACTCATCAACCCTTCAGGCCCAATCCCATAAACCATGATATTCAATTGGGTTTCATACAAGAGTAAGTTTAAGTTAATGTTTGTGCTCAAATACTAACTTAAACCGCAATATTGTTGGCCCAGAAACCTTTTCCAAGAGTGGCGTTTAAGTTGCAGTTTAAGCTTAAACTGTAGCTTAAACGCCAGACACTTCCAGTGATGCCTTTTGTGGAAGCACGTTTAAGCTTCAGTTTAAGGTTAAACTGAAGCTTAAACGTGGAAATGGAAGAAGGCAGCCCTGGAGGGTAACTTAGTCGAACACGTTTAAGCTTCAGTTTAAGGTTAAACTGAAGCTTAAACGTGGAGATAGAAAAGGCAGCCCTGGAGGTCGAACACGTTTAAGCTCCAGTTTAAGGTTAAACTGGAGCTTAAACGTGGAAATGGAAGAAGGCACCCTGGAGGTCGAACACGTTTAAGCTCCAGTTTAAGGTTAAACTGGAGCTTAAACGTGGAAGCTGAGAAAGGTAGCCCTGGAGGTGTCGAACATGTTTAAGCTCCAGTTTAAGGTTAAACTAGAGCTTAAACGTGGAAATGGAGAAAGCAACCCTGGAGGAGAAAACTTGGTCGAACACGTTTAAGCTCCAGTTTAAGGTCAAACTGGAGCTTAAACGTGGAAATGGCTCCCTGGTGCACTTCCCATTTCTGGCGTTTAACCTCCAGTTTAAGGTTAAACTGGAGGTTAAACGTGGAAATGCTTCCTGATTGGCATTCTTATTCTGGCGTTTAACCTCCAGTTTAAGGTTAAACTGGAGGTTAAACGTGGAATGCTTCTTTGGTGAGACTTTCATTCTGGCGTTTAACCTCCAATTTAAGGTTAAACTGGAGGTTAAACTTCAGTTTCAGCATTTCTTAGCCTTCATGATTCTGGCGTTTAAGCTCCAGTTTAGGCTTAAACTGGAACTTAAACTCCACATGTGATATTCAAGCTTCCTTTATTGACTTTGTTGCTTCCTTGCCTAGCCTCTTCTTCCCTGAAATCATCCAAACAATTGCATCAAAGTCTTGCAAAATTTCATGAGAAATCTTCCATTCATAGCATTCAAGTAATATAACTAAAACTCATGGAATTTGCATCAAAATCATATTGTTTGGATGGTTCATTGCTTTGTTATTCTTTTAACCATTCTTGGTTACTTTAAGCTCAAGAAAATGCATAAAACCACTAAAACTAACAGAAAAATACTAGTGAAACTAGCCTAAGATGCCTTGGCATCACAACACCAAACTTAATACTTGCTTGTCCCTAAGCAAGTCCTGAGTTATTTAAGAAGAAAGTATGAAACAGAAAGCAATTACATTGGCTATATTAGCAAGCATTTGAAGTTCCTCAGAAGGGTTTTATGCAGAAAGTTGCAGCATCACTTTTTTCATTCTTATCAGGTAAGATTATCACTTTTTCATTGCATCCATCAAACACTGCTATGGCCTCTTGTTATTCTTATGTCCTTAGCACTTTTCTCTTCTTTGTTTTTCTTTTCTTTTTCTTAGAGCTCCTTTGCTCCTTGTTTGCTTAGTGTCATGTGTTGCACAAGCCTTTGGCATTTTCTTTTTCTTATCAGTGCACTACACATATCCACTTCAGGCATTTTAGTTCACATTTCTTCTTGAGACATTGGTGCCCAGCACCTCTTTGTGTGACTAAATGTTTTGTATTTAGGTTGCTCTTGATAATGGACTTTTGGTTGATAATCCCGGGTTAGTTAACCCAAGTTACCAAGTGTTGAAACACTCCTCAGAACCTATTCATCCAAGCATATCCTTAATACATAAACACCACAGGCATTTGTCTCAGAAGTTCAAACCATTGGTGCCTAGCTTATTTTCTCAATTTTTCTTGCTTTTTGGTTACCCTTTTCAGTGGCTTTTTCTTCTTCTTTTTCTTTCTTTTTCATGGCCAAAGACATTTTTTCATCAAGATCCATAGACAGTTTTCAATTTCTACACAAAAAATGATAATTCTACACTCTAATTCCAGTGATCTGACTAAACAATCAAGCATGCATACCACCACTTAATTCTACTTGATTTGTCACTAATTGAGCCAAGTTACTTTTGTTCAAACTTTTCTTTTATTTTTGGAAACAGAACAAGCATGACAAGCACTTGTTTAAGAAAGTGAAGTTGTATCCAAACATCTAGGCATTCACTTTATTCAAAGCAATAAACAGACAAATATACTAAAAACTTCACATTCCAGAACGATTCAACATTTACAGTTTAAACCAGAACAAGCATGCTTTTGTTTGCCCTTTTTAAAGAATTATCAAGGAACAACACCACCTTGTGAAATTCCTTGTTTTCTCTTTGTTGCCAGGAAACACTTTGATTTCTCCTTCTTCTCCTAATTGTTGCTTCATGTTTTAAGATCCTTGTTTCCTTTCCTGCAAAGAGTGATGAAGTTGCTTGCTTCTCAAGCACTTGATTGGTTAGCTCAACTATGTGTCGGTAAGTATCTGAGTCTTAAGTTGGTGTGTGAACACCAAACTTAGTCTCCCACTTACTTCTCTGTTCTTTGAATCCTTGAGTTCTCTTTGGAATGAAGTTGCTGCTAAGGGTTTTAAGCATTTCTGTGACTGCTTAGAATGGTTGTTCCTTTCATATAATTCAAAGGTTGTTGTGTTCAGTTGATCTTTATGGTGGAACACCAAACTTAGAGTCACACATTCCCCTTTGAATTATTGATCACGAATTCATTGTTTGGTGTGAAACACCAAACTTAATTCTTTGCAATGCACAGAAACTACTTCACCCTTTTTTTTTTATTGAAACAAATAAAAGAAACAGCAAAAGGGATTACCTCAGGTTGGGTTGCCTCCCAACAAGCGCTTCTTTAACGTCATTAGCTTGACGGTCAGCTTCCTCAGTTGAGGTGATATTTAACCTTGTCCTTCTCCTCCACTTCTCCCAAGTAATGTTTGAGTCTTTGACCGTTCACAATGAAGGTTCGTTGTGACTTTTCTTCCATAATTTCTACTTGTCCATATTTGGAGACCTTGGTGACAAGGAATGGTCCAGACCACCTTGATTTTAGCTTCCCTGGAAATAGCTTCAGCCTAGAATTGTAGAGCAATACTTTTTGTCCTTCTTCAAATTTCCTTGGGCTATGTTGCTGTCATGCTTCTTCTTTGCTCTTTCTTTGTAAATTTTGGTATTCTCATAAGCTTCAGCTCTGAATCTTCCAACTCTTGAATTTGCAACATCCTTCTTTCTCCAGCAGCTTTGCTGTCCAAGTTCAAAAGTTTCAAGGCCCAGTATGCCTTGTGCTCCAACTCCAGTGGCAAATGGCAAGCTTTTCCGTATACTAGTTGGTAAGGAGACATTCCAATTGGTGTTTTGAAAGCTGTCCTATATGCCCAAAGAGCATCATCTAGCTTAATCGACCAGTCCTTCCTTGAAGTTCCACAGTCTTTTCCAGGATCCTTTTGAGTTCTCTGTTAGATATTTCGGCTTGCCCACTTGTTTGTGGATGGTATGGTGTGGCTACCTTGTGTTTGACTCCATATTTTAGAAGCAATGCCTCTAATGGTTTGTTGCAGAAGTGGCTTCCTCCATCACTGATGATTGCTCTTGGAACCCCAAAACGGCAAAAAATGTGTTTTCTGAGGAAGTTCATGACTACCTTATTATCATTGGTTGGAGTTGCTATTGCTTCAACCCATTTGGAGACATAGTCTACTGCCACAAGAATGTAATTATTTGAGTATGAGGAGGGAAAGGGTCCCATGAAATCTATCCCCCATACATCAAACAATTCAAGTTCCAGAATGAATTGTTGTGGCATTTCATTTCTTCTTGGCAGGTTCCCCGCTTTCTGGCATTCATGGCAGTGCTTCACTAGTTCCTTTGCATCTTTGAAGATAGTGGGCCAATAAAAACCACACTGCAACACCTTAGCTGCTGTTCTTTCTCCTGCAAAATGTCCTCCATAAGTGGAGCCATGGCAGTCCCATAAGACTTCCCTTCCTTCTTCCTCTGATATGCATCTTCTGAGTATGCCATCGGAACATTTTTTGAACAAGTATGGTTCGTCCCAGATGAAGTATTTGGCATCATTTACCAATTTCTTCCTTTGATGCTTGTTAAATTCCAACGGCAACTCCCAGTGGCCTTGAAGTTTGCTATGTCTGCAAACCAGGGTGCTTTGGAATTACCATGAGTTGTTCATCAGGAAAGCACTCATTTATATGTGTGCTTTGTGCGCTTCCTTCTTCACATGGTATCCTTGATAAATGGTCTGCCACCTTGTTCTCTACACCCTTCTTGTCTTTGATTTCAATGTCAAATTCCTGCAACAAAAGAACCCATCTAATAAGTCTTGGTTTGGATTCTTGTTTGCAAGTAAGTATTTTAAAGCTGAATGATCAGTGAAGACAATGACTTTAGATCCAATGAGATAGGATCTAAATTTGTCAAATGCAAAGACTATTGCCAAGAGTTCTTTTTCAGTGGTTGTGTAATTCCTTTGGTTAGCATTCAAGACTTTACTGGCATAATAAATCACATGTACCAAATTGTCTTTCCTTTGTCCTAACACTGCCCCAATAGCAAGGTCTGATGCATCACACATCAGTTCAAAAGGTAAGTTCCAATCAGGGGGGCAATGATAGGTGCAGAGGAAAGTTTTTGCTTCAAAAGTTCATAGGCTAGCATGCAATTTTATCAAATACAAAGGGTGTATCAGAGACAAGCAAGTTACTCAAAGGTTTGGCTATTTTAGAAAAGTCTCTAATAAACCTTCTGTAAAAACCAGCGTGTCCCAAAAAACTCCTAACTGCCTTGACATTACTTGGTGGAGGTAGTTTTTCAATGATTTCCACCTTAGCTCTGTCCACCTCCATGCCTCTATTAGAGATTTTGTGGCCAAGGACTATTCCTTCTGTGACCATGAAATGACATTTTTCCCAGTTTAATACTAGGTTAGTCTCTTGGCACCTCTTAAGCACCAAGGCAAGGTGGTGTAGGCAGCTAGGAAAAGAATCTCCAAACACAGAAAAATCATCCATGAAGACCTCAATAAATTTTTCAATCATGTCCGAAAAGATGGACAGCATGCATCTTTGGAAAGTGGCAGGTGCATTGCACAATCCAAAGGGCATGCGTCTATAAGCAAAAACTCCATATGGACAAACAAATGATGTTTTCTCTTGATCTCTAGGATCAACTACTATCTGATTATAGCCTAAGTATCCATCCAAAAAGCAATAGTAAGCATGTCCTGCAAGCCTTTCAAGCATCTGATCCATGAATGGGAGTGGGAAATGATCTTTCTGGTGGCTTCATTGAGCTTCCTGTAGTCTATGCACATCCTCCACCCAGTGACAGTTCTTGTGGGTATGAGTTCGTTCCTCTCATTTGGCACCACAGTTATGCCACCTTTCTTGGGAACTACATGGATGGGACTAACCCATGGGCTATCAGAAATGGGGTAGATTACCCCTGCCTGCCATAACTTCATGACTCCTTTTGTACCACTTCTTTCATGACGGGATTCAATCTTCTCTGAGCTTGGATGGAGGGTCTAGCATCCTCTTCTAACAAGATTTTATGCATGCATATGGATGAACTTATCCCCTTCAAATCAGCTAGGGTCCATCCAATGGCATCTTGATGAGTTTGTAGCACCTTGATCAATTCTTCTTCCTATTCTTGACTCAGGCAGAGCTAATGATAACAGGATGACTCTCATCACTACCCAAGTATGCATACTTGAGATTAGGGGGCAATGCTTTGAGCTCAGGTTTTGGTGCTTCCTTCTCTTCTTTCACTATCTCTGGCATGTTGGCATGGTTGTTTCAGCAGCCTTGATGTCACTAACTTCTATGTCCTTGGTGAACTCCTCCTCTGCCACTTCCTTTGTTGTTTCCTCAAAGGTTTCTTGTACTGCAATGTCCACTACATCCACCCTCATGCATTCCCTTAGTGATTCTGATGGATAGCTCATTGCCTTGAATACGTTAAACACCAATTTCTCATCATGTAGTCTAAGAGTGAGTTCACCCTTTTGTACATCTATGATGGCTCCAGCAGTAGCCAGGAAGGGTCTTCCCAGAATTATTGAAGCTTTGGCTTCTTCCTCCAGATCTAACACCACAAAATCAGCAGGAAATATAAAATCTCCCACCTTCACCAACAAATCCTCAACTATCCCATGAGGGAATTTAAAAGTTCGATCTGCCAATTGGAGGGCCATTCTTGTTGGTTTGGCTTCCTCAATCTTCATTCTTCTCATCATTGTTAGAGACATCAAATTGATACTGGCCCCTAAGTCACACAAGGCCTTCTCCACCATGACTTCTCCTATGATGCAGGGGATTTGGAAACTGCCTGGATCCTTCAATTTCTGAGGCAATTTGTGCTGGATGATGGCACTGCATTCTTCAGTTAACAACACAGTTTCCTCGTTTCTCCAGCTTCTTTTCTTGGTCATTAATTCCTTTAAGAATTTTGCATAGAGTGGCATTTGCTCTATTGCTCAGCAAACGGAATGTTGATTTGAAGCTTCTTGAAAATCTCCAAGAACCTGGAGAATTGGCCATCCTTTTCACTTTTCATCAAACGTTGAGGATATGGTGCTTTAGGTGTATAAGGCTTCAGGACCTCTTTTTCTTTTTCTTTTGTTGCAGACGATGTAAAAGATTGTCCTTGTTCCTTATCTCTCACATTTTCCTTTGCTTCATCCTCTGTGGTTTCCTTTGAGATCTCCTTTAGATTCTTTCCGCTTCTGAGGGTTATGGCCTTACATTCTTCCCTTGCAATAGCCTTGGCAGCATGAGAAACGCTTGTCCCAGGGGTTTGCTTAGACAAATACGCAATTTGATTTTCTAGCTTCTGGATGGCAGCTCCTTGGTTTTGCAGGTTAGAATTTACTTCTTCCTTAAAAGCTTTCAATTCGGTTATGTCTTGACTCATGGTTGCAAGCATTCCTTCTATCCTGTTTAATTGATCTTGAAATTGTTGGTTCGGATTAGGTTGAGCAGGTTGATTATTTTGGCTATGATATGGTGGTTGAGAGTAAGTGTTTTGTGTGGCTTGGTATGATCTTTGGTTGGAGTTTTGGTATGTGGACTTGTTATGTTGGTTTTGCTGGTTTTCCCCACCCAAAGTTTGGGTGTTTTTCCAGCCTGGGTTGTAAGTGTTGGAATGTGGATCATATGGTTGCCTTTGTTGATTTCCTACATAATTGGCCTCTTCCCAATCACCTCCTTCAGTGCTTTCTTCCTCTTGATCTTGTGTGTGTATTGCAGCCACTTGTTTTGTTTCTAATTTCCTGGTGAGCTCTGCTAGTTGCTTGGCAAACACCTTGTTTTGGGCTAGAATTGTATCAACATGGTTCAGCTCCATGACTCCCTTAGTGTTGTGTCTCTCTGATGCATAGTAGTACTCATTCTCAGCCACTGTCTCAATCACTTCAATGGCTTCTTCCACAGCCTTTTTCCTGTTCAATGAACCTCCTGATGAATGGTCTACAGCCTTCCTTGATTCATAAGACAGTCCATCATAGAAAATATGCAATTGCACCCAGTCATGGAACATGTCTGGTGGGCATTTCCTTGTCAAATCCTTGAATCTCTCCCATGCCTCGTAGAGAGTTTCACCATCTTGTTGTCTAAACGTCTGAACCTCAGATCGAAGCCTATTGACCTTTTGTGGGGGGTAGAAACGTGCCAGAAACTTGCTTTCCACCTCATCCCAGGTTGTTAGGCTCCCCCTTGGGAATGATTCCAGCCACTTAGCTGCCTTGTCCCTAAGTGAAAATGGGAACAAAAGCAGTTTATATGCATCTTCCTGGACTCCATTGGACTTCACAGTGTCGTAAATTCTCAGGAATTTTGTGAGATGTTGGTTTGGGTCTTCATTAGCACTTCCACCAAATGAACAATGATTCTCCACAAGTGATATTAGCTGTGGTTTGAGCTCAAAATTGTTGGCCTGAATGGGCGGTTTCTGAATGCTGCTACCACAATTCCCAGAGGTTGGGTTTATGTATGAACTAAGAACCCTCCTCTCGGGAATGGCATTGTTTCCATCAGCTCTCTCATGGTTGTGAACTTCTCTCTCCATGTTGAGGTCTAGAGCTTCCTCAAAATTGTCCTCAGATTCTCCTTCAGATTCTTCTTCTCCCAGTACTCTCTTCCCTCTTGCTTCCCTTCTCAATCTATGAAGGGTCCTCTCTGGTTCGGTATATGGAGGAGTTGATGTCTCTCCTCTCCTACCTGTCATACAAGAACACAGCACAGGCAACAAACAAGTGAAATACTCTTGGTTAATGGAAGAGTATGGTTAGAGCAGTTGAGGAATTAATTCAAACAGTTAGTGAGTCAGTGAGTTAGTTGCTTGAATTTAAAGGCATAAAGAAAGAAAGCATGTAACAGAGTGCAGAAATTAAAATTCAACAAGTAACTTGTACTGAATTAATCAAAACAACAAAAAAATGCTCAATCTAGTTAACTTCCAATTTGAGAATTGTCAATCGAAAACCAATCCCCGGCAACGGCGCCATAAACTTGATGCGCATAAACTTGTTATGCTACGATTTAGGAAATTGCACGATCGGCAAGATTCCTTCCGGCAAGTGCACCGGTTATCGTCAAGTAAAAACTCACAATAGAGTGAGGTCGAATCCCACAAGGATTGGTTGAGTGAGCAATTCGAATTAGAAGTGTGTTCTAGTTGAGCGGAATCAAGATTTAGATGAGAATTGCGGAATGTAAAATTGGCGGGAAACGTAAATGACAAGAAATTTAAATGGCGGAATCTTAAATTGCATGAAGTAAAGAGCAGAAGCTAAATTGCTGAAATTAAAAGGGAATGGGGGTGATTGCATGAATTTAATTGCAGAATGTAAAGAGAAAGTGGAAATCAGAAATGGGGAATTCATTGGGTTATAGGAGATATTGAGATCTCCGAATCAAAACATGTTTATCTCTTCCTCAACCAATGCGTTCATTGAATTTTGCTTGGCAATCTTATATGATTGGATCCCAATCCCTTGGCTCACCAATTCTCTCTAAAAACAAACAAATTCCCAATCCCTTGGTTTAAATGTTCATAAGAAGAGATGATGCTCGATCACTGATTATACCACACAGTTTCATGAACCACAATTTGGTAAGATGACATGTCACAATATCCATCCAAACCCCAATCCAATTCACTGTGAGAAAGCTTCTCTAGCATGAATCCTCCATTCCTTTCCCAAGGTTCCGAAGGATTCCAATTATGGGTAGTTTCTTTCCCAAGACAACTACCCAATGGAATTAGATCGAGAAGCTTTCTAACAAAATTCAAGAGAAAAGATTGAAGAAGAAGATAAACTATTATTGATTCATTGAATTACAATAGAGCTCCCTAACCCAATGAAAGGGGGTTTAGTGAGTCATAGCTCTGAATTCAATTACAAAGATATGAAAACTAGCCAAAATGAAAAGGTAAAAGTCCCTCCTAACTTAAATTCTATCCTATTTATACACTTTCTATATTGAGCTTCTGTTGTGTTTCTTGGGCTTTGAGGCCTCTCCTTGCTTTCCTTTTGCCTTGGGTTTATGATCCATAATCTTGATGAGGCTGTTGATCCAAATTCTGTAACATTCATTGAGCCAACTTAGTGATAATCAAATAATGACACATGACTTAATAAATTGAAATTTCAGACTCATCAATCCTTTAGGCCCAATCCCATAAACCATGATATTCAATTGGGTTTCATACCAGAGTAAGTTTAAGTTAATGTTTGTGCTCAAATACTAACTTAAACCGCAATATTTTTGGCCCAGAAACCTTTTCCAAGAGTGGCGTTTAAGTTGCAGTTTAAGCTTAAACTGTAGCTTAAACGCCAGACACTTCCAGTGATGCCTTTTGTGGAAGCACGTTTAAGCTTCAGTTTAAGGTTAAACTGAAGCTTAAACGTGGAAATGGAAGAAGGCAGCCCTGGAGGGTAACTTAGTCGAACACGTTTAAGCTTCAGTTTAAGGTTAAACTGAAGCTTAAACGTGGAGATAGAGAAGGCAGCCCTGGAGGTCGAACACGTTTAAGCTCCAGTTTAAGGTTAAACTGGAGCTTAAACGTGGAAATAGAGAAAGCCATCCTGGAGGTCGAACACGTTTAAGCTCCAGTTTAAGGTTAAACTGGAGCTTAAACGTGGAAGCTGAGAAAGGTAGCCCTGGAGGTGTCGAACACGTTTAAGCTCCAGTTTAAGGTTAAACTGGAGCTTAAACGTGGAAATGACTCCCTGGTGCATTTCCCATTTCTGGCGTTTAACCTCCAGTTTAAGGTTAAACTGGAGGTTAAACGTGGAAATGCTTCCTGAGTTCTATTCTGGGTTTAACCCAGGTTTACATTCTGGCGTTAACTCCAGTTAAGGTAAACTGGAGGTTAAACTTCAGTTTCAGCATTTCTTAGCCTTCATGATTCTGGCGTTTAAGCTCCAGTTTAGGCTTAAACTGGAACTTAAACTCCACATGTGATATTCAAGCTTCCTTTATTGATTTTGTTGCTTCCTTGCCTAGCCTCTTCTTCCCTGAAATCATCCAAACAATTGCATCAAAGTCTTGCAAAATTTCATGAGAAATCTTCCATTCATAGCATTCAAGTAATATAACTAAAACTCATGGAATTTGCATCAAAATCATACTGTTTGGATGGTTCATTGCTTTGTTATTCTTTTAACCATTCTTGGTTACTTTAAGCTCAAGAAAATGCATAAAACAACTAAAACTAACAAAAAAATGCTAGTGAAACTAGCCTAAGATGCCTTGGCATCACTATGCTCAAAATCATGAGGTTGTTTCTCTTTCATAATATATGACAATTATAGCACAAAATCTCATGAAAATGCATCAATTTATTCATGGTTGATTGAATCAAAGGAAACATGAAATTCTACCCAATTGGCTTACTTATGGCTCAAGAAAGTGCATAAAATCAATTGAAAACAAAAGAAAAAGACTAGTGAAACTAGGCTAAGATGACTTGTCATCAACCACCACACCTGTGTTGGTGTTACCTGAGCCAAATGAATCATATGAGGTATATTGTGATGCCTCACTGAAGGGTTTAGGGTGCGTGCTGATGCAGCATCGTAATGTGCTGGTGTATGCCTCATGTCAGTTGAGATCGCATGAAGTTAATTACCCTACGCATGATTTGGAACTCGTTGCGGTTGTATTTGCACTAAAGGTGTGGAGGCATTACCTCTATGGGGTTAAGTTCCAAGTCTTTTCTGATCACAAGAGCTTAAAATATCTCTTTGATCAGAAAGAGCTTAACATGATACAGAGGAGGTGGATGGAATTACTGAAGGACTACGACTTTGAGTTGAATTACCATCTGGGGAAAGCTAATGTAGTGGCGGATCCGTTAAGTCGGAAGTCGTTGTACACTGCTTGGATGATGCTTCGAGAAGAGGAGTTGCTCAAGGCATTCGAGAGTCTAAAGATTGGTGTTCAAGATGTGCTTGGGACTCTATGTTTGAGTCGATTGCAGATCTCAAGTGACTTTAAATCTGAACTCCTAAAGGCTCATGAAAATGATGACGTGTTACCAAAGGTGTTGCCAGCTATTGAGCAAGGAAAGTGGTGGAGTGTCAGAGGATCAGGATGGGCTATGGAGATTCAAGGATAGGATCATTGTGCCGGATGTTGGGACTTTGCGACAAGATATCTTAAGGGAAGCACACAAGAGCAGATTCTCTATTCACCCAGGGAGTACTAAGATGTACCATAATTTAAAGGCGATGTTTTGGAGGCCGGGTATGAAGAATGATGTGGCAGAATATGTTTCAAAGTGTCTAACCTATCAGAAAGTGGAGATCGAACACCAGAGACCTTCCGGGACGTTGCAGCCTTTAGAGGTTCCGCAATGGAAGTGGGAAAGTATTGCGATGGACTTTGTGTCGGGATTGCCAAGGATTAGGGCCGATTTTGATGCTGTCTGGATGATTGTGGACCGATTGACGAAGTCGGCTCATTTTCTACCCATTCGGATGAATTACACTCTTGAGGAGTTAGCCCGGTTGTACATAAAGGAGATTGTGAGACTTCATGGCGTGCCTACCACTATAATTTCTGATATAGATCCTCGTTTCAGTTCACAGTTTTGGGGTGCATTTCAGAAGGCTTTCGAAACCCGCTTAAGCTTAAGTATGGCTTACCATCCTCAGACAGATGGTCAATCTGAGAGGACGATCCAAACACTAGAGGATATGTTGAGGGCTTGTGTTTTGGACCAACCGGTGAGTTGGGATCAGTATATGCCGTTGGTAGAGTTTACATACAATAATAGCTACCATGCGAGCATTAGAATGGCTCCGTATGAGGCTTTGTACGGGAGGAAATGTCAATCTCTGCTATGCTGATATAAATCTGGGGAGAAAAGCTTGTTGGGGCCGGAGATGATAGCAGAGACCACTAAACAAGTCAGGAAAATTCGGGATAGGATACTCACTACGCAGATTCGTCAGAAAAGTTACGCCGATCAGAGGCGGAAGCCCTTAGAATTTGAGGAAGGATACCATGTCTTCCTTAAAGTTACTCCAACCACAGGAGTAGGTAGGGCAATTAAAGCGAAGAAGTTGAATCCTCGATACATCGGTCCATTTCAGATCCTGGAAAGGGTTGGACCGATGGCATATCGAATGGCTCTACCACCTCACCTTTCGAACCTGAACGACGTGTTTCACGTGTCGCAACTTTGGAAGTATAATCCTGATGCTAGCCATGTGTTAGAACCTTAATTGGTTCAGTTAAAAGAAGATTTGACCCTTCCGGTGACTCCGGTCAGAATTGACGATACTAATATCAAACGGTTGCGTGGAAAAGAGGTCTCATTAGTCAAAGTGGCATGGAGTCGAGCCAGTGTTGAGGAGCACACTTGGGGGCTCGAGTCGGAGATGCGAACTGACTACCCTCACTTATTCTCAGGTAATTGAATTCGAATTTTGTGGACAAAATTCCCAATTAGGTGGGTGGAATGTAAAACCCGGTTAATTAATGGCTAATTAACCCATAAATGATAATTTATTCTAGAGAGCCAAAAATGTGATTTTTATGGCTTAATATGATAGAGGAGATTGAGACGAGAATTTCGATACCAATTTTATAAAAATCAGACCAAGATTGGACCGAATGGGCCAAAACGGGCCAACCGGACCCATATTGGGCCCTTGGCCCAACAGAACTAAACCTAAAGCCCTAATTTTTAGCACTCTCTCTCCTCTCTACACACTAAACAGTAAACACGCTGAAAATGGAAGCAAATGGGGGAAGAACACTCTCTCAAGTTCTAACCCTTGGTTGATCTTCAAACCACCATAACTTTTGATCTAGAGCTCCAATTGCCGCACCGTTTACGGCCACACGTTCACCGTGAAGAGCTCTACAAAATCTACTACTTTATTCTTGAGGTAAGTGGTGCACAAATTATGAATCACACTTTTCACAACTCGTACCACTAACCAGCAAGTGCACTGGGTCATCCAAGTAATACCTCACGTGAGTAAGGGTCGAATCCCACGGAGATTGTTGGTTTGAAGTAATCTATGGTTATCTTATAAATCTTAGTCAGGAAGTCAATTATGTTTATCAGTTGAATTGCGAATAAACAGGAGAGCATGAATTAAAAGTTACTTGTTATGCAGTAATGGAGAATATGTTGGAGTTTTGGAGATGCTTTGTCTTCTGAATCTCTGCATTCCTCTGTCTTCTGATTCATGCACGCACGTCCTCCCATGGCAAGCTGTATGTAGGGGGTCACCGTCGTCAATGGCTACATCCCATCCTCTCAGTGAAGAATATGCTCACATGCTCTGTCACAGCACGGCTAATCATCTGTCGGTTCTCGATCATACTGGAATAGAATTCTTCATCCTTTTGCGTCTGTCACTAACGCCCAGCACTCGCGAGTTTGAAGCTCGTCACAGTCATTCAATCCTTGAATCCTACTCGGAATACCACAGACAAGGTTTAGACTTTCCGGATTCTCATGAATGCCGCCATCAATTCTAGCTTATACCACGAAGATTCTGATTAAGAGATCTAAGAGATACTCATTCAATCTGATATAGAACGGAGGTGGTTGTCAGGCATACGTTCATGGGTTGAGAATGGTGATGAGTGTCACGGATCATCACCTTCATCATAGTTAAGCGTGAATGAACATCTTAGATAGGAACAAGCGTGTTTGAATAGAAAACAGAAATACTTGCATTAATTCATCGAGACACAGCATAGCTCCTCACCCCCAACAATGGAGTTTAGAGACTCATGCCGTCAAAGAGTACAAAGTTCAGATCTAAAAATGTCATGAGGTGCAAAATAAGTCTCTAAAAGTTGTTTAAATACTAAACTAGTAGCCTAGGTTTACAAAAAATGAGTAAACTATGATGGATGATGCAGAGATCCACTTCTGGGGCCTACTTGGTGTGTGCTGGGGCTGAGATTTAAGCAATTCACGTGCAGAGGTCATTTGTGGAGTTGAACGCCAGTTTTTGTGCCAGTTTGGGCGTTCAACTCCAGCTTTTGCTCCTTTTCTGGCGCTGGATGCCAGAATTGGGCAGAGAACTGGCGTTGACCACCAGTTTACGTCATCTATTCTTGTACAAAGTATGGACTATTATATATTGCTGGAAAGCTCTGGATGTCTACTTTCCAAAGCAATTGGAAGCATGCCATTTCGAGTTCTGTAGCTCTAGAAAATCCACTTTGAGTGCAGGGAGGTCAGAATCCAACAACATCAGCAGTCCTTCTTCAGCCTGAATCGGATTTTTGCTCAGCTCCTTCAATTTCAGCCAGAAAAATATCTGAAATTACAGAAAAATACACAACTCATAGTAAAGTCCAGAAATATGAATTTTTCCTAAAAACTAATGAAAATAGACTAAAAACTAACTAGAACATACTCAAAACTATATGAAATTAACCCCAAAAAGCGTATAAAATATCCGCTCATCACAACACCAAACTTAAACTGTTACTTGTCCTCAAGCAACTAGACAAATAAAATAGAAGACTAATAGGTTGAGAAGCAATAATATCTCAGAGTTTTTGAGTGAAGCTCAGATTCTAATTAGATGAGCGGGACTAGTAGCTTTTTGCTTCTGAACAGTTTTGGCATCTCACTTTATCCATTGAAGCTCAGAGTGATTGGCATCTATAGGAACTTAGAATTCAGATAGTGTTATTGATTCTCCTATTTCAGTGTGATGATTCTTGAACACAACTATTTTATGAGTCTTGGCCGTGGCCCTAAGCACTTTGTTTTCCAGTATTACCACCGGATACATAAATGCCACAGACACATAATTGGGTGAACCTTTTAGATTGTGACTCAGCTTTGCTAAAGTCCTCAATTAGAGGTGTCCAGAGTTCTTAAGCACACTCTTCTTTTTGCCTTGGACCTTGACTTTAACCGCTCAGTCTCAAGTTTTCACTTGACACCTTCACGCCACAAGCACATGATTAGGGACAGCTTGGTTTAGCCGCTTAGACCAGGATTTTATTCCTGTAGGCCCTCCTATCCACTGATGCTCAAAGCCTTGGGATCCTTTTTATTTGCCCTTGCCTTTTGGTTTTAAGGGTTATTGGCTTTTTCTGCTTGTTTTTTCTTTTTCTTTCTATTTTTTTTTTCTGCAAGCTTTGTTCTTTGCTGCTTTTTCTTGCTTCAAGAATCATTTTTATGATTTTTTAGATTATCAATAACATGTCTCATGTTCATCATTCTTTCAAGAGCCAACATATTTAACAGTCTTAAACAACAAATTCAAAAGACATATGCATTGTTCAAGCATTCATTCAGAAGACAGAAAGCATTGCCACCACATTTAACTAATTAGAATTTCTCTTATTAAAACTCGAAATTTTATTGCCTCTTATTCAAAAGATCTACTAATTTATTCGTGTTTGCTGATGATGAGAAAAATAAACTATAGCTTAATTGGAGATAAAATCAAAATAGATACTAATTACTACTATATGACTCCTAAGGTAAACTTCTATAAGGACACTTATCACAGAGTTAAGGCAGAAATTGGAAATTAACAACCTTTATTCTGGGGGAACGGGGGTTCCTCTGATCCTTGGGGTGCTTGGTCCTGCAAGAGAAGACTTTTGGCGCTTCAATTCCCTTAAGTCACGCCCTTGCTCCTCTTGTTCTTTAAACATATAGGTCAGCATTTGACTGTGTTCCTTCTGTTCTTTTATTATTTGCTCCATAGCTTACCGTATCTTGGTAACAGACGTCTCAAGATACTCCCAGTATTCAGATTGAGGGATCTCTGGGAGGAATTCCTGTGCTCTCTTCTTGATGGGATCATCCTGTGCTTGTTGTTTTTCCATTGATGCTTTGGTGATTGGCTTCTCAACTGAGATATACTCAGTTATTCCCATCCTTACTCCAGCGTCCTTGTAGAGCAGAGAAATCACGCTTGGATAAGCCAACCTGGCCTCTTTAGAATTTTTGTTAGCAATTTTGTAGAGTTCAGCTGAAATCAGCTGATGAACCTCCACTTCCTTTCCCATCATGATGCAATGGATCATCACTTCTTTTTTAACTGTGACTTCAGAACGGTTGCTAGTAGGCAACAGAGAATGCCCAATGAAGTCTAGCCATCCTCTGGCGACTGGTTTGAGATCCTCTCTCTTGAGTTGATTTGGGACACCCTTTGTGTTGGTGGTCCACCTGGCTCCAGGGATACATATATCCTCTAGAATCTTATCCAGGCCCTTGTCTGCTCTCATCATCCTCCTGTTGAAGGAGTCTGGATCATCCTTCAGTTGAGGTAGCTTTAAGATCTCCCTGATCCTGTCAGGGTAGGTATGAACAATCTTTCCTCTGACCACGGTCCGATAGTCATAGAGAGCAGTCCCAGATAGTTTCTGCTTGTCAGTTTGCCACATATTAGCATAGAACTCCTGGACCATGTTCCTTCCCACTTTTGTTTCAGGATTAGCTAGGACTTCCCAGCTCCTGATTCGAATTTGCTCCTGGATCTCCGGGTATTCATCTTCTTTCAGATCGAATCTAACTTCCGGGATCACTGATCTCAGACCCATTATTTTATGATAATGGTCTGAATGTTCTTTAGATAAGAACTTCCCTTGATTCTAAAGTGGTTTTGGAATGCTCTCTTTCTTGCCTCTTGGAGTGGGTTGTTTTCCTTTTGGAGCCATGATCTTAGTGATCTCGGATAAACACACCAAACTTAGAGGTTTGCTTGTCCTCAAGCAAAAGAAAAGAAAGGAGAGGGATGGAAGGAGAGCTAGGTGCAATTGTTGATGGAGGAGGAGGGGGGCCGAACCCATATTTAAAGGGATGGGGGTGGGTTTTTCGAAAAATTGGGAAAGATAGGATAAAAAGATTGATTTGAAAAAGATAAGATAGAAGATATAGTTTAAAATTGAGAAGATATGATAGATTTTTGAAAAAGATAAATCTAGATTTTGAAAGAGATAATATGGAGATTTGAAAAAGATATTGATTAGTTGAAAAGATTTTAGAGTGAAAAAGATAGATTTGTTTTTAAAATAGATTTGAAAAGAGTTGGATTGAATTTGGAAAGAGGGATGGTGCTTATGGATTAAAATACATTTGATATTTTTAGTGGTAGGGTTTTTAGAAATTATGGAATTTAGAAATCAGGGTTCTTGACATGTTTATGTAAAATCATGCATTGAAACATAAAATTTGAAATTAGAATGGAAAAACGTGTGGAAAAAATGAATTTGGCTCTTCCCTGCCTTCCTGGCATTTGAACGCCCAAACACTGCCTGTTTTGGGCGTTCAGCGCCCAAATGCTGCTCTCCTGGGCGTTCAACGCCCAGTGGGTGCCCATTTCTGGCGTTGAACGCCCAGATTGCTACCATTACTGGCGTTTTCTTGCCAGTGAGCTCTTTTTCTCTGTTTTGTGTGCAGATTCCTTCTGTAACCCTGTGAACTTATGCAACTGATTATTTACCTTAGAACACCAAGTATCTTTTATTTGAGTTATCTTGTTATCAATGAACTCTATATAAACAAATAAAAATAAAAATAGAAATAGGGCAAAATGCTTAGAGGATTGATGCCCCATGGCTGGGTTGCCTCCCAGCAAGCGCTTCTTTATTGTCTTTAGCTGGACCTTGCTGAGCTTTTAATCTAGCTTCAGCCTTGAGCATTCTTGCTCAATGTTGCCTTCAAGATAATGCTTGATTCTCTGTCCATTGACAATGAACTTCTTATCAGAATCAATATCTTGAAGCTCCACATAACCATATGGTGATACACTTGTAATCACGTATGATCCCCTCCACCGAGATTTCAGTTTCTCAGGGAATAGCCTGAGTCTAGAGTTAAACAACAGAACCTTCTGTCCTGGTTCAAAGATTCTAGATGACAGCTTTCTGTCATGCCACTTTTTTATTTTTCTTTATAAAGCTTGGCATTTTCGAAAGCTGTGAATCTGAATTCCTCTAGCTCATTTAGCTGGAGCAATCATTTTTCTCCTGCTAGTTTGGCATCAAAGTTTAGGAATCTGGTTGCCCAGTAGGCCTTATGTTCCAGTTCCACGGGCAGGTGACATGCCTTACCATACACGAGTTGGTATGGAGAGGTACCTATAGGGGTCTTGAATGCTGTCCTGTAAGCCCACAGAGCATCATCCAAGTTCCGTGCCCAATCCTTTTTACGGGTATTTACTGTCCGTTCCAGGATTCTCTTTAATTCTCTATTAGAGACTTCAGCTTGCCCATTGGTTTGTGGATGATATGGAGTGGCCACCTTGTGGCGAATTCCATACCGAACCATGGCAGAGTAAAGCTGTTTATTGCAGAAGTGAGTGCCCTCATCACTGATTAGTACTCTAGGGACACCAAACCTGCTAAAGATGTGTTTCTGGAGGAACTTCATCACCGTTTTAGTATCATTGGTGGGTGTGGCAATGGCCTCAACCCATTTTGATACATAGTCAACTGCCACCAGAATATAAGTGTTTGAGTATGATGGTGGGAAAGGTCCCATGAAGTCAATTCCCCATATGTCAAACAACTCAATTTCTAAGATTCCTTGTTGAGGCATGGCGTAACCATGAGGCAGATTACCAGCTCTTTGGCAACTGTCACAGTTACGTACAAACTCTCGGGAATCTTTATAGAGTGTGGGCCAATAGAAGCCACATTGGAGGACCTTGGTGGCTGTTCGCTCACCTCTGAAATGGCCTCCATATTGAGATCCATGGAAATGCCATAGGATCCTCTGTGTCTCTTCTCTAGGCACACACCTACGGATTATTTCGTCTGCACATCTCTTAAAGAGATAAGGTTCATCCCACAAGTAGTACTTTGCATCAGTAATTAATTTCTTCTTTTGTATCCTGTTGTACTCCTTGGGTATGAACCTTGCAGCTTTATAGTTTGCAATATCGACAAACCATGGTGCTTCCTGAATGGCAAATAAATGCTCATCAGGAAACGTCTCAGAGATCTCAAGAAAGGGGAGGGACGTCCCTTCCACTGGCTCTATCCGGGATAGATGATCAGCCACTTGGTTCTTTGTCCCTTTTCTGTCTCTTATTTCTATATCAAACTCTTGTAGAAGCAATACCCATCTAATGAGCCTGGGTTTTGAATCCTGCTTTGTGAGTAGATATTTAAGAGCAGCATGGTCAGTATACACAATCACTTTTGATCCTACTAAGTATGATCTGAACTTGTCAATGGCGTAAACCACTGCAAGTAATTCTTTTTCTGTGGTTGTGTAATTTTTTTGGGCATCATTTAGAACGCGACTGGCATAATAAATGACATGCAGAAGCTTGTCATGCCTCTGTCCCAATACTGCACCAATGGCATGATCACTGGCATCACACATTAGCTCAAATGGTAACGTCCAGTCTGGTGCAGAAATGACTGGTGCTGTGACCAGCTTAGCTTTCAGCGTTTCAAACGCCTGCAGGCACTATGTGTCAAACACAAATGGCGTGTCAGCAGCTAGCAGATTGCTTAGAGGTTTTGTGATTTTTGAAAAATCCTTTATAAACCTCCTATAGAATCCTGCATGCCCTAGAAAGCTTCTGATTGCCTTAACATTGGCAGGTGGTGGTAATTTTTCAATTACCTCTATTTTTGCTTGATCCACCTCTATTCCCTTGTTTGAGATTTTATGCCCAAGGACAATCCCCTCAGTCACCATAAAGTGACATTTTTCCCAGTTTAAAACTAGGTTGGTCTCTTGGCATCTTTTCAGAACAAGTTTCAGGTGATCAAGACAGGAGCTGAATGAGTCTCCATATACTGAGAAGTCATCCATGAAGACTTCCAGAAATTTTTCCACCATATCAGAGAAAATAGAGAGCATGCATCTCTGGAAGGTTGCAGGCGCATTACATAGCCCAAATGGCATCCTTCTATAAGCAAACACTCCAGATGGACATGTGAATGTTGTTTTCTCTTGATCCTGTGGATCTACTGCAATTTGGTTATAGCCTGAGTAGCCATCCAAAAAGTAGTAATAATCATGACCTGCTAGTCTTTCTAGCATCTGGTCTATGAATGGTAAAGAAAAATGATCCTTTCTGGTGGCTGTATTGAGCCTTCTGTAGTCAATACACATGCGCCACCCTGTAACTGTTCTTGTAGGAACTAGTTTATTTTTTTCATTATGAATCACTGTCATGCCTCCCTTTTTTGGGACGACTTGAACAGGGCTCACCCAGGGGCTATCAGAAATAGGATAAATAATCCCAGCCTCTAGTAATTTGGTGACCTCTTTCTGCACCACTTCTTTCATGGCTGGATTTAGCCGCCTCTGTGGTTGAACCACTGGTTTGGCATTATCCTCCAATAAGATTTTGTGCATGTATCTAGCTGGGCTTATGCCCTTAAGGTCACCTATGGACCACCCAAGAGTTGTCTTGTGTGTCCTTAGCACTTGAATAAGTGCCTCCTCTTCCTGTGAATTTAAAGTAGAGCTTATGATCACTGGAAAAGTGTCACCTTCTCCCAGAAATGCATATTTCAAGGAGGGTGGTAATGGCTGCTCGGGTTTAGGAGGTTTTTCCTCTGCCAGAAGAAATTTCAGAGGCTCTTTCATGTCCTCTGAGTCCTCCAAGTCAGGCTGAACATCTTTAAAGATATTTTCCAACTCTGATTCGAGACTCTCAGCCATGTTGATCTCTTCTACCAAGGAGTCAATAAGATCAACTTTCATGCAGTCTGTTGATGTGTCTGGATGCTGCATGGCTTTGACAGCGTTCAACTTGAACTCATCATCATTGACTCTTAGGGTTATTTCCCCCTGTTGGACGTCAATGAGGGATCGTCCAGTTGCTAGGAAGGGTCTTCCTAGAATGAGAGTAGCACTCTTGTGCTCCTCCATTTCCAGCACAACAAAGTCAGTGGGAAAGGCGAATGCCCAACTCTGACAATCATGTCTTCAATCACACCTGATGGGTATTTAGTGGAACCATCAGCAAGTTGGAGACATATCCGGGTTGGTTTAACTTCTTCAGTTAAGCCAAGCTTCCTGATAGTGGATGCAGGTATTAGGTTGATGCTTGCCCCAAGATCGCATAAAGCTGTCTTGGTGCAATTACCTTCTAATATGCATGGTATCAGAAAACTCCCAGGGTCTTTAAGCTTTTCAGGAAAGCTCTTCAGAATGACTACACTGCATTCTTCAGTGAGGAGAACTCTTTCTGTTTCTCTCCAATCCTTTTTATGACTCAAGATCTCTTTCATGAACTTGGCATAAGAAGGTATTTGCTCAAGTGCTTCTGCAAATGGAATCTTTATTTCAAGAGGCCTGAGATAATCTGCAAAGCGAGCAAATTGCTTATCCTGCTCCTCTTTCCGGAGTTTTTGAGGATAAGGTATATTGGCTTTATATTCTTCAACCTTAGTTGCTGCAGGTTTATTGCCTACAGAAGTGGTTGAAGAAGCCTTTTTAGAGGGGTTGTTATCAGCATTTGTGTGTGTCTGATCCCTCACTGGCAATTGAGTGCCAGAGTTAGAAGGTGGAGTGAAACTGGATGCCAGCCCCTTGTCTGCTCCTGGCGTCTGAACGCCACAACTGTGCCCATTTTGGGCGTTCAGCGCCAGATCTTGCCCATTTTGGGTGTTCAACGCCAGATCCTTGCCCATTTCTGGCGTTGAACGCCAGTCCTGAGCATGGTCTGGGCGTTCAGCGCCAGCCTTCCACCAATTTTCTAGCGTTTTAGTTCCAGAATTACTTTTCCCTGGGCTCTTACTGTCTTCAGGTGAATTTTGGGTGGTTTGCTCATTTCTTAGCCTTTTGCTGCCTTGAGGTGGGGTATTTAATGTTTTTCCACTTCTTAGTTGAACTGCTTGGCATTCTTCTGCTATTTGCCTTGACAGCTGCTGCTTCGTTTGCTTAAACTGTTTGTCCATATGTATATTAGTCATCCTTGTCTCTTGTAACATGTCTTTAAATTCGGCTAGCTGCTTTGTTAGAAAGTCCAATTGCTGATTGAATTCAGCAGCTTGTTTTACAGGACTGAGTTCAGCAGTTACTGTTTTAACCTCTTCATTCATGGAAGGGTTGCTGCTTAGGTACAGATGCTGATTCCTGGCAACTGTATCAATGAGCTCTTGAGCCTCTTCAATTGTCTTTCTCATGTGGATAGATCCACCAGCTGAGTAATCTAGAGACATCTAGGCTCCTTCTGCAAGCCCATAGTAGAAGATGTCTAACTGAACCCACTCTGAAAACATTTCAGAGGGGCATTTTCGTAGCATCTCTCTGTATCTCTCCCAGGTATCATAAAGAGATTCATTATCTCCTTGTTTAAAGCCTTGGATGTCCAGCCTTAGCTGTGTCATCCTTTTGGAGGGAAATATTGATTCAGGAATTTTTCTGTCAGCTGTTTCCATGTCCTTATGCTGGCCTTAGGTTGGTTATTCAACCACCTCCTAGCTTGATCTTTTACAGCAAATGGAAACAGTAATAGTCTGTAGACATCCTGATCTATTTCTTTATCATGTACTGTGTCAGTAATTTGTAAAAACTGTGCCAGAAACTCTGTAGGTTCTTCCTGTGGAAGACCGGAATACTGGCAACTTTGCTGCACCATGATAATGAGCTGAGGATTCAACTCAAAGCTACTGACTCCAATGGAGGGTATGCAAATACTACTCCCATATGAAGCAGTAGAGGGGTTAGAATATGACCCCAGAGTCCTCTTGGACTGTTCATTTCCGCTTAGGTCCATGATGGAGAAAGGGAGATGATGTAAAATAGGAAAAATATTTTTATTTATTTATTTATTTATTTATTTCGAAAACAAAATAAATCAAAATAAAATAAATAAAAATGAGTGAAAGATTTTCGAAAAAAATTGAGGAGAGAGAAAGTGGTTAGAAGGTTTTGAAAAGGATATGATGATTTTTGAAAAAGATTTTAAATTTTGAAAAAAAATCTGAATTTTAGAAATAGATTTCGAAAATTTACTTTTAAAATAGAGAGAAAAGATATTTTTTATTTTTAAAAGGAAAGAGAAAAACAATAAGATGCCACAAAATTTAAAATTTTTAGATCTAATGCTCCTTATTTTCGAAAATTTTGGAGGGAAAACGCCAAGGAACACCAAACTTAAAAATTTTAAGATCAAGACACAAGGAAAACTCAAGGACACTTTGAAGACTCACAAGAACACAAGAACATGAAGGAAGAACACCAAACTTAAAATTTTTGAAAACCAAAATAAATTTTTGAAAACCAAAGGGAAATCAACAAGAAAATACCAAACTTAAAGTTTGGCACAGGATTTAATAGAAAAATTATTTTTGAAAATGGTTTTGATAAGAAAATAAGAATTCTAAAATTTTAACACGACAATAATACGAGACTCTAAACAAAAAAGAGAAAATTTTTCTAATCTAAGCAACAAAATAAACCGTTAGTTGTCTAAACACGAACAATCCCCGGCAACGGCGCCAAAAACTTGGTGCACAATTGTGAATCACACTTTTCACAACTCGTACCACTAACCAGCAAGTGCACTGGGTCGTCCAAGTAATACCTCACGTGAGTAAGGGTCGAATCCCACGGAGATTGTTGGTTTGAAGCAATCTATGGTTATCTTGTAAATCTTAGTCAGGAAGTCAATTATGTTTATCAGTTGAATTGCGAATAAACAGGAGAGCATGAATTAAAAGTTACTTGTTATGCAGTAATGGAGAATATGTTGGAGTTTTGGAGATGCTTTGTCTTCTGAATCTCTGCTTTCCTCTGTCTTCTGATTCACGCACGCACGTCCTCCCATGGCAAGCTGTATGTAGGGGTCACCGTCGTCAATGGCTACATCCTATCCTCTCAGTGAAGAATATGCTCACATGCTCTATCACAGCACGGCTAATCATCTGTCGGTTCTCGATCATACTGGAATAGAATTCTTCATCCTTTTGCGTCTGTCACTACGCCCAGCACTCACGAGTTTGAAGCTCGTCACAGTCATTCAATCCTTGAATCCTACTTGGAATACCACAGACAAGGTTTAGACTTTCTGGATTCTCATGAATGCCGCCATCAATTCTAGCTTATACCACGAAGATTCTGATTAAGAGATCTAAGAGATACTCATTCAATCTGATATAGAACGGAGGTGGTTGTCAGGCATACGTTCATGGGTTGAGAATGGTGATGAGTGTCACGGATCATCACCTTCATCACAGTTAAGCGCGAATGAACATCTTAGATAGGAACAAGCGTGTTTGAATAGAAAACATAAATACTTGCATTAATTCATCGAGACACAGCAGAGCTCCTCACCCCCAACAATGGAGTTTAGAGACTCATGCCGTCAAAGAGTACAAAGTTCAGATCTAAAAATGTCATGAGGTGCAAAATAAGTATCTAGAAGTTGTTTAAATACTAAACTAGTAGCCTAGGTTTACAAAAATGAGTAAACTATGATGGATGATGCAGAGATCCACTTCTGGGGCCCACTTGGTGTGTGTTGGGCTGAGATTTAAGCAATTCACGTACAGAGGCCATTTGTGGAGTGAACGCCAGTTTTTGTCCAGTTTGGCGTTAACTCCAGCTTTTGATCCTTTTCTGGCGCTGGACGCCAGAATTGGGCAGAGAACTGTGTTGAACACCAGTTTACGTCATCTATCCTTATGCAAGTATAACTATTTATATTGCTGGAAAGCCTGGATGTCTACTTTCCAACGCAATTGAAGCATGCCATTTCGAGTTCTGTAGCTCCAGAAAATTCACTTTGAGTGCAGGGAGGTCAGAATCCAACAGCATCAGCAGTCCTTTTCAGCCTGAATCGGATTTTTGCTCAGCTCCTTCAATTTAGCCAGAAAAATATCTGAAATTACAGAAAAACACACAACTCATAGTAAAGTCCAGAAATATGAATTTTCTAAAAACTAATGAAAATAACTAAAAACTAACTAAACATACTCAAAACTATATGAAATTACCCCAAAAAGCGTAT